>NC_086454.1:347292875-347592875 GCF_028390025.1 Pseudophryne corroboree | reverse complement strand
AATGCAACGCTGCCTACAGCAGAAAATTATTGTGACTGCTGCTTAATCTTATCCCATCCATTTTCATAATAAGATCTTCGGCTGAGATTCCCGGTAATGGAACACAGATGGAGAGGTGTTGTTCCCTGCCTTCCAGGTCACATCATTTCTAGCAGCGAATATTATTTACGGCTCTGGCTCATGCTATAATAAGCGGAATACAGTTCCGCTACGCACTCTTTATAAACACAACTGTTTTGTTACAGCGAGCACTCGTCTGTGTTATTACATTTAAAAGACTGCAATGTAAGTTAATAACACCTCCCGTAGTACTAGCCACGTTCCGGTGGAATAATTGCTACTTGGGCTATGGAAAGTGATGCGACTGTTTACCTGTTTACTCAACAGAACATCGGAGATAGTTTATTGCATTTAGTCGTATTTGTATGTATTTTCTTCTTGTTGCCGGGTAGCTCATCCCTAATGTCTGCAATGTTCTGTACAAAGAGGTAGACAATGCAATTATTCTGGTAGATTAAAAAGGAAAAGAAAAAAAAATAAGGTTTTGTTACAAAGCTTTCTGTTATTTTATACTAGCTGTTCTACCCGGTCTGCGTACGGGAATTTCTGATTTTCACGGTTGTAAATATAAATGTGATAAAAATGTGGTAAATCTATAGAGATGGAAATTTGAGACGTCTTAATGTACGTAAATATTAATTCATGGTTCTTGGCGTTACCAGAGGGCCACCCGTAGCAGATACAGTAAAGAGTGACAGGAGCATTTTTGCAGTTTATGAAATTCTACACACTGGAGGTGCAATCCAAATTTAGATCAGATTGTCTGTTTGGGCGTTATTGTTCACGCAACGCAAGCCTTCGTATTTATGCACAGGTTACACAATGTCATGTTTCTTGGGCAACGCTAGAGTGATATACAGGACGTTTGGTAACCCAGAAGTAGTGTCCTGCTCGGAGTCCAGATCTTAACCTCGCTGAGAACATTTGTGATGAATTGGAGCAACGGGAACGTTCTAGACCAACTCACCCTTCTTCAGTGTCACAGTTGGTCACTGTACTTAAGGCAGAATGACAAAACATACCACCCGCTGTTGCCCAGGAACTTGTGGACAGTTTGCCAAGAACGATGTCTGCAGTAATCACGGCACGTGGCGGCCCTACAGAGTACTGACATCAATAAAATCTTGTTACTTTATTTGCTGTCAGTGCCCAATCACTTTTGGCTACATACTGTAGTGTATATACATCCACATCCATAAAATATCTCCTTTGATCATTTACAATAATTAATGTGTTTTTCTGTTCATGGTAACTAAGCCAAGGAGCCCCAACCGGTCTGCACACCATCTATTGGGCTATAGTATATACTGTGTAATAGAAACTGCACAGTACAAAAACCTAAAAATTGAACCCTATAAATTACTGCTATTTCTAATATACTAGAAGTTATAATAATAATAATAATTTAAAAAAAAAACTGTACAGACCCTTCAACACAATGCCCTTCCACCCTGTAGAAAACGCTTCCTTCCCAAACTTTTACAGCAGATATGGGCAGTTAATTAATTGGTGGTAAAAAAAAAACCTACCGTAATTAATTTAGTAACTCAACCCAATTGACAGTAACAGCAAGTGAACTGGGAAGTGTGGGAGCAAAGCATTTTGTACTGGTTGAAAGGGGTTACATTGGACAGCCAAATAATGTGTTAACAATAGCACATTAAAATAATCCAAAATTACAGTTAAAAAGAAAAGCTGGTTTATTGGCATTTGGGAAATGAACTTTAAGAGATTAGAAGTGGCTTTGAACACTGAACCTCGTCACTTGACCTCACAGAGGATTTCACTTTTCCTCGTCCTCCTGCAACATGTGTGGTAGGATCTAAAGCTGAAGACAGATCTTGCCATCTGTAAATTTGAATGAATGGCATGCCTAGCAGTAGGAAGTAAGAGAGAAGGAGCAGAAGGTAAAAGGAACACTGCAGCATGATGCCAATTGCTGCACCAATTGCAGACGATCCTGTTTGCTACGCCAATTGCAAATGACCCCTACTTCCAGTTTTTATGATAACATATTTCCACAAGTTGAATTGCAAAGAGAACCCTTATTTCTAGGCATTTACTTACTGCCAGGATTATGTCAGGCATGCTGGTTGCTAATATATAACAGTATGAAGTGGTACATCTTGTCACATGTGCCTAGCCATGTCTGTGATGCAGGTGACGTGACCTGTTGGCTATTTCACACATCATCTGACGCTGAAAGCATGATGAGATTCCATGGCCTTTGAGTTTACACCTTCGAGACACATTTAACACCTCTCAGATTAGCATAATTTTTTCAGATGAATTCACTACTTGGCATAGCACGATACATACTAATGCATCACGGTGTTATTCCATCAGATACAGGGAGACTCCGGCAGCTGAACTCAACTGTTGGACTGAATACTAAGAGCATCACACTGTTACTATGTTTCAGAAATAGACAAAATATCCTAACTTGCATGTAAATTAAATATAAACAATACACTGAAAAGGTTTAGCATAACGCAAATTGGGCATTAGTCCATTACTATTTAGGGAGGGGGGTGGGGGATAAATGGGCATATGGAATTGTTAGTTACTCCCCTAATCTGAGAACAACCAGACACCTGAAGGTCAAAGGTGATCAAAGGTAAAGGCAATCAGCTTCCAAACTACCTGAACGGAATATTGCAGCCACCTGCAAAAGACAGTGAGAGCTGTCGGACCTGCGATTCCATTCTTTTACTTTCTGAACAAAAGAGAGGGCTGCTATTGTCTGGTTGTTGAAAGATGGAGGCACAGCCTGTGCAGAGACCATTCCTCTAGCCTCCTGCCTTAAAGAGACTAGCTGCAGGCCTGCAGATGGACTGGTCCATGTGCGTAAGGACTGCAGGGAGTCTGCCTGTACAAGCTTCGGATAAGCAAGACACAAGATAAGGAACTACCTTGGAATCATGGTCAATTGACCTGTTATGTTTAGAGGGAGTGCATCCAATGGGTCAAAAGTCGACAGCCTGCTAAGACTATACTTCATCACAGACTGAGGAAGAAGAGTGTTTTTCCATGTCTTCCTCTCCTTCTTTCCGCTTTATGTTGGTCAATATTTCCCTTCCATTGCATCTACTCTTCTGCTTTGCAGAACATGCTGTGGTCCTCTTAACACACTATTAGTGGTGCATATGCTGTGTCACACTGTCTGTATTCCTTCCAACTGTTGCAACCAAAACTAGGACTGATATGCTATCCTGCCCTTGGAAATGTGGGCGGTTTACAAGGCTTCCTGGCATTCACAGTGCACCAGCAAGCCTCATATGTTGGGTTTTCAGGCACCATCTTTCCAAATATTTGGTACGGGCCCAGTGATTGGCTGGAGGTGGAGTTACATCGAGGAGCCGTATCCTTAGACTCAGGGTCTCTCTGCCACTATATGTGACAATATTGAGGCACTATGCTGCTCTCTTAGCTAGATGACTGCTAAAACGGCCCAATCAGCTTTCAGGAGCTACTCGCAACAACCGCCACTTACGACATAATCCTCATTTTTCCCACTTGATTATTGCCTACAGCGCCACGATTCGGCTTAAATTAATTTCTTCCCCCAAATCTTTTAAACTATACATGCCAACACGCACCACTGGATCCCAAGACATTTATTTTATGGCGTGCAGCAGACGCCGTCATGACCAGTGCACCATCTCTCACATCCGTGGAGGCGACAGCTGCATACTCAGTACTTGTTATTCCAGACAGCTCCACCGGTGTTTCTGGGAGGGGGATACAACTAAACTGCCACTAAGAGAATAATACAGAAACGCACACAAAAATAATCACATTTCTATCTCAGCATTATAGACGGCAACTAAATGGCATTTATGCAGGCAGCTTGTTTAGAAAAAAACTAATTACTTTACAAGCACAAAATAGATGTGGGGGCATAGAATATGTATAAAATATCAATATGTATAACATACATCACCGACTTAACTACGGAACTCGCAGGCAACGGAAAACGGCAATAAATTATCATAAGTGTAAATAATTATGATTTTGTACAGAGGTTGTAGATACACATCATTGAAAACACTTATAAACATGTATAATGTAGGAATGATTCCAAAGCTCTGCTATCGATATTACACACACGTCAGTGTTAAAAAAGTACCAGCTGCCAAAACCAAATGGAGCATTATAAAGATCCTCATTTAAAGGACCACTGATACCCAAAGACAAGCTGCCTTATATGACATGCTGACTGATATCATTCACAAATTTATACGTACAGTACTCGTTTTCTGACCTTAATAGAAGAGGGATCTGTTACATTAGGGTATTGCATTTTTTCTGCAGCCTAGTATTGTTCTCTGGAGCACACAGGAAGAAGGCGGGGACATGAATTCAGGGGGTGTGTCCATCAGTTGGCTGTCCTGCCCCCCCCCCCCCCCCCACCGTACACTATAATTATCTGTTGCACATCATGACCATGCCTTAAAGCAGAGAACCCCTCATATAGGGATTCCGTAGGGTTTATACACAAGACGTATGCTGAAGTATGCTGTGTATAGGAAAAAAGAATTCCCCCACACAATTACAGATTCAGCACAAATCTCATTATTTGTTGCTATGGGGCCCACAAAGTTCTGGCTACGCCCCTGGATCTAGCTGTCATTTATTTGTATAACAAGCACTAATCTCATGCCAAAATAGGGTGCACACTGTAATGCTCTCAGATATAGCCTTATCTTAGAGAAAATAAATATGCCCACGCTTTGTTTCACCCCTACTGTACCTGGTACCCGCTGCGTGGCAGTATAAATGCCATATACTGTACACATACAAAACAGACTTTTGCTATTGGCAGTAAAAATAATATGCTGCAAATCTGTGTCGGACTGGGGAAGGAAGGGCCCACCAGGGAATGCAGTAATAGGGGCCTAAACTTAGGGGTGTGGGCAGCCTCCATAGAGGCTTGGCTAACCATTAGAGCAGAGGTTCTCAAACGCGATTCTTAAGGCACACCAATCGTCCAAGTTTTAAGTATATCCGTGCTTGGCCACAGGTGACTTAATTAGCACCTCAGTCAATTTGATTTAACCACCTGTGCTGAGCCCTGGATATACCTAAAACCTGGACCGCTGGGGTGCCTTGAGGACTGCGTTTGAAAGCCTCTGCATTCAATATATCAATATACAGTATATAAAGTAAATACTGCTAGTGCATGCATGAAAATATACCAAATTAATAACAGCATTGCACTGCAGAAAATACACCACAGTACTGCGCAGTATAATGTAACATATGTATAAGGTATAATTCAAGTGCACAGTCTGCATTGTGATCCCTAGAGGAGTGGCTGGGCCCTCAGGCACTGGAGCCCCTACGGAGGTTACCCCTATACACTTGTGGGCCAGTCCGAAACGGTGTGTATCCATAATGTACAAGTATTGTACATGTGCATGCCGTACTCAACTGTGTATCCATAACAAACAAGCAAACAAACCAAGCATTTCAGCCACAAAAGTGGCAGTCACAATCATTGAAGTGCTTAGTTTGTTAAACTTTGTATGTCTTTTTTTAATATCCAACATAAGGGTGGGAGGGAAGCAGAGGTGTATCTATGGGTCTGAGCGCCCATGACAAAGGGACTGGCACCCCCCAAACCACACGCACATTTTGGTGCCCTGTGCCAGAAAGAAGGACAGCGCATGCCAAAGGAGCGTGCATCATAAAAGGGGTGTGGCCTTATGTGGAAGGGACATGGCTAGGCAATAGAACCCCCAATTCAAATGACACCACACAGTAGTGCCCCTTACTCACATTACACTGCATAGTAGTGTCTATTATTCACATTACACCACACAGTAGTCCCTTTATTCACATTACACCACGCAGTAGTCCCTTTATTCACATTACACCACGCAGTAGTCCCTTTATTCACATTACACCACGCAGTAGTCCCCTTATTCACATTACACCACACAGTAGTTTCCCTTATTCAGATTACTCAGTAGTAGTGCCCTTTACACATTGTCACAAAGTAATAGTGCTCCTTACACATTATGCCACATAGTAGTAGTGCCCTTTACACATTATTCCCACAGTAGTAGTGCTCACATTATGCCACACAGTAATAGTGCTCCTTACACATTATGCAACAGTAGTAGCGCCCTTTACACATTATTCCCACAGTAGTAGTGCTCACATTATGCCACACAGTAATAGTGCTCCTTACACATTATGCAACAGTAGTAGCGCCCTTTACACATTATTCCCACAGTAGTAGTGCTCACATTATGCCACACAGTAATAGTGCTCCTTACACATTATGCAACAGTAGTAGTGCCCTTTACACATTATTCCCACAGTAGTAGTGCTCACATTATGCCACACAGCAGTAGTGCCCCTGACACATTATGCCACATAGTAGTAGTACCCTTTAAACATTCCTACAGTAGTAGTGCTCCTTACACATTATGCCACACAGTAAGAGTGTTCCTTACACTAGGGCCGCTGCTAGGGTGATCGGCGCCCCGCTGCAAACTATAAGTTTGCACCCTCCCTACTTTACAAAGGGACTGCGCGCGCCTTTGGTGCACACTGAAAAAGGTGTGATCTTACACAGAAGGGGCATGGCCACACAATAGTACCCCCATTTCAAATTACGCCACAGTAGCACACTCTTATTCACATAACACCGTACGTAGTAGTGCTTCTTATACACAAAATCCCCCCTGTAGTAATGGCGCTTACACAAAATCCCCCCTGTAGTAATGGCGCTTACACAAAATCCCCCCTGTAGTAATGGCGCTTACACAAAATCCCCCCTGTAGTAATGGCGCTTACACAAAATCCCCCCTGTAGTAATGGAGCTTACACAAAATCCCCCCTCTAGTAGTGGTGTTAACAAAAAATCCCACCCTGTGGTAGTGCCACTTATACAAAATTCCACCTGTGGTATGTATATGGTGACATGCTGCTGCTATAATGTATGTATATGGTGACATGCTGCAGCTGCTATATAATGTATGTATATGGTGACATGCTGCTGCTATATAATGTATGTATATGGTGACATGCTGCTGCTATAATGTATGTATATGGTGACATGCTGCTGCTATAATGTATGTATATGGTGACATGCTGCTGCTATATAATGTATGTATATGGTGACATGCTGCTGCTATATAATGTATGTATATGGTGACACACTGCTGCTATATAATGTATGTATATGGTGAAATGCTGCTGCTATAATGTATGTATATGGTGACATGCTGCAGCTGCTATATAATGTATGTATAGGGTGTGAAGGGTTACCTCTTCTGTCTTGGTACATATTACTTTTTATATGATCAGTTTCCTTGTGGTGGTTACAGTGTAAAAGTGAATATTTCTATTTCCCTAGTGAAGGGTTAAAACATGCTATATGAACTCTTATGTGTTTGCATGGATACGTGCTGCCCTGTGCTAGGTGCCTTTGTCTCTCATACAGATACCAGGCCTGTGTGGGTCTGGCATCCAAGGTCAGTTCCATACCAGATGAAACTTGTTCTTTCTACCCAAATATACTGTGTTACAAAAACTTTGTTAAATGTTTGAGAAACTTGTAGAAAACCCATATATGGACATCCGCCTTTTCTGTTCTGCCTGGTAACTATTAACGAGCCAATGGGAGTGTAACGACATGTCAGTTACACCCATATGCATTGCCTTATATACTTTTGTTAACCTCATAATAAAACAGTGTGAATTTTTACTGCTTGTGTTGTGCATGTACCTTGTGGCTAAAAGTTCATACTCCAGACGTCTAAGAGGCCATCACATCGAGGGTTAAAGAATATAAGGTCAAATCCTTTCAGCTGGGGGCTATGTCCGGAATTCAGTGATCGTCCCTGAATGGTAAGATAGAGAATTTATTGTCTGTCTTTGCCATACAGGATTGCGGTCATACACTGAAGCTGAATCCGTGTCAGTGTTCCGGGAACACGTGACAAGGTAATATTTAAGTCCGGGACTTAATATTACGAAGTTTTATGTAAAAGCATAAAACAGGTATCAGGGATACCATAGAATCTTTAATGTCTGGGACTTAAAGATACGTCTGAGAAAGGACCCGAGGTCCAAGCGCAATTCTCCAAAGACGTCAGTATCTGGGATACTTAAAAAAAATAGACCTGGGGTCTATACGTAACGTAGATCATACCTCGATTTGATCGTCTATATTCTTGTATGTTTGTAGTGAGATAAGTTCTTATATTTGGTCCAGACGGCTGGTAAGTTTTCGTCTGCCAGATATCTTTACTCAAACACTTTTCTTGCTTCCTGTCTAAAACGCTGTATTTTTCTGACATCTTGTACGAATGGTAAGTATCGTACCGTCAAAAGATTTCATGTTCTCACTATACAGATAATATTGTGATATTGTCAATGACTAATTAACTGGTTAGCTGATGCATGTATAGTAGAGTTGTAAATTTTAGATATTTTCCTTTAAAGTTGTACTGTTGATTTATATTACTGTCTGACAATGGGCTCTAGTCAGAGTAAAAAAAACCTGCATATTCCCCGCCCCTCCCTGGTGAGACATGCAAGATGTATGTCGCCCGCAACTCTACCTCAGAGTATTACTTAGTTAACCCATGGGTGGATAATTTAGCGGGATGGACAGAGAAAGCAGGACAGGACCCATTCCTACGGGAAGGCAGTAATTACCCTTTCTATATGGAGATTTAAGAAAAAATGTCAGTTTAGCACAGAAGCGAAACTGCAGAGAACTGTAAATCTTTTAAATCCCTCTCGCCTCCCCCCCTTGCATTCCAATGTATCCTGCGCTCAGAGACACAAATCTCTTGGCAGCAGTAACCCTTTCACACTAGATGGGATCGCCTCCAACTTCACTGCTGGAGGGTGCGTCCACTAGCTCTATCCCTAGCACCAATAACCCAGAGTTTAGATAATAGTAAAACACTGTCCCAAGCCCACCATTACCCTCGATGGCTGTATATCTTATTTGCGCAAAGCTTGCAAAGGACGCAGCTATACACATATGAAGGAACTCTTTAAAACCCGTGCTCCTTTGCCTGTGCTTTTTTTGCCTGTCGCTGTAGCTTGTAAACAGAAACCTTCATAGTCTGTTACTGCGTTTTGGAAAAGGTTTAAGGACTGCTGGACAGATGACGCTAGCTTACCTTTGCTTAACTCAGAAAGCTTACTCACTTCCCCACTCACTCATAACTATCAGAACTCCAGACGCTTTGACAGACAGAACCAACCCCGCAGTCAGGGAACATTCCAAAGACCCCGCGCACTGACGGGGCCCGGAGGAGGGTATCCCAGCCTTTATTCAACTCTCCCGTCATAGTAAAGATTCACCTCTGCTGCCACTTATTATAAATGGAAGTAAAATTCCCTTTTTAGTGGACAGCGGTGCAACAACCAGTGTTTTGTGTTCTGACCTATGCAGTATCCCCTCTCACCAGAAAAGATAGAAGGTCTCCGCCCCATGATACAGCAATTCTTACAACAGGGTATTCTCAGACATATTGTATCACCATACTGTACTCCTGTGAACCCTGTTGCCAAAGCTGATGGCAGTATAAGATTTGTACAGGATCACAGAGCGATCAATCAGTTAATTGTCCCAATTGCACCAATTGTTCCAGATGTAAACTCACTCATTTCTGCAATCCCTGCAGATGCTGCGTTCTTCTCTGTAATTGATTTGAAGAATGCCTTTTTTTCAGCATACCTGTAGATTCACAGACACAATTACTTTTTGCCTTTTCTTTTGAGGGTAAACAACTTACCTGGTGCAGATTATTGACGCACCTGTTGTCTCCAGGCCACATTGAGGCCCTGGCAACCTCACCATGGTTCAGTCCTGCTACAGTATGCAGATGATCTGCTGCTCTGTAGTAAAACTGAGGAGGCCTGCCGAGAGGATGGTGTTTCATTACTAAACTGGCTTTGTGAATGTGGACACAAGGTGTCCAAAATAAAAATGCAATGGTGTAAAAAGCATGTTGATTACTTAGGTTTTGTGCTCACTCAGGGAGAGAGGAAAGTCAGTCCACAACGCATGCAGTCTGTATTGGGCCTGGTCACCCCAACTACCCAGAAGGAACTACTGTCCTTCCTGGGTATGGTAAATTACTGCAGACAGTGGATATCTGATTGCTCTTATTACGATAACATTTTGAGACAAGCCACACTGAAGGACAAACCTAAAACTGTACAATGGTCACAAGAAATGTTAACTGCATATGAAAGTTTAAAATGTATGTTGATAAAAAGTCCGGCACTTGGCCTCCCCAGTTATGTGCTACCTTTCCATCTATATGCAAGGGACAATTGTAAAACCATGGCGGGGGTGCTCACACAGTTTCATGGAGGGAAGTTGCGCCCCGTGCATTTTTTTTCAAAAGTCATGCCAGTGTCTGTGCAAGGTATGCCTGCCTGCCTCAGGGCTTTGGCAGCCTGTGCAATGGTTGCAGAAATGGCCACTACCCTCACTTTAGGCCACATCACAGTACTCCACACCACACATGATGTCCTGGCAATACTTAAAGGCTTGCACACACAGCACATGTCAGCACAACGCCTTAGTGGATATGAAGTACTCCTTTTGAGTAACCCTACCCTTACCATCAAGTACACTGCTAGTTCTTCTGGCCCTGCACCCATTCTCAATGCCCTTTTAGGCTTGAAAGGTCCCGAGGATGAACCACCCGACCTACATGACTGTGCTGCTTCCATTGAAGCTGAAACTTCTCCCAGACTTGACATGTCTCCCGTTCCCATACCAGGCGCAGACATAGTTTTTGTTGACAGCTCCTGTAGTATAATGACAATACATACCGGGCTGGCTATGCCATTGTCACCCTCCCTGACACTGTGTTGGAAACCCTACCAATACCTTATCAGTCCGCGCAAGCTGCAGAACTCATTGCACTCACTAGAGCATGTCCCTCCCTTGATAACGTCCATCTGCTCACTCAACTTCAAGCTGCTGCGACTAATGCTGATCTCTCCGACTGAACTTACCCAATTCTGCAGAAAAAATCCTAAATCAGGATTAATCTGCAAAGAGGGGAAACCCTGTATACCCCAGTCCAGTGCCCCTTTGCTCGTTGCCCAGTGCCGTGGTGTTGGTCACCGTGGTGAAGCCACAACACTCCTCCTACTAACCAATGATTTTTATGTTACTAATGCCAAATCACTTGTGGACCAGTATGTTAGCAGATGCATCACTTGCCTCAGGAACAACCCTAATAAAGCTAAACACCAGCATCTTGAATACCCCACAGAAAACTCTAGGATACTCACCCTTTGAAATACTAATGGGTAGACCCTTTTCCTACACCCTGGGCTAAGAAACCACTAGTAATACAGGAAGGAGATCTAGAACTCATCAGAGAAGAGTATGTCAGGTCCCTGATAACAAAACTGAATGAAATTGAACATGAGGTTGTTTGTAAAAACCCTTTTGAATCCACAGGAACCTACACACCCCTTTAAAGTCGGAGACAGAGTCGTGGTGAAGGTGCTCCCCAGGAACAAGAGCCCAGGAGACTTCACCTATGGTCCAGAGACAGAGGTCGTAGCAGTTACCCGAACAGCAGTCCTGACAGAGGAAAGTCCTACCTGGATCCATGCATCCCGAGTAAAAAAGGTTCCTAGACCAGACCTAGAGAGGGAAGCAAGTGATTCCAGTGAGGTACGAACCGGGGCAGACAGCCCTGACCTCCCACCTAGCGAAGAAAGAAGAACAGAAGAAGATGAGGAACCTGTCCCCTATCTCTATCCTGGGGACTATCTCGATAGCCCTACTGGCCCTTATTCACCTCACAATATGTGAAGTCGACATCACACAAACAGATGGGGTCCCCACCTTGTGGTACAATTCCTCCAATACACACGTAGCCACATACATCCTTGATTATTTCATGTTCCCTAAACTTGCTGACAACAAACATTTCATACAGCAGAAAAGGAAATCAGGAATGTCTGAGACAGTATATATTTGTGTTACTGACGAATGGTACTATGACATTAGATATTATGGATCTAATTGTAATTCCTGGGAAGCTGTGGGGTGGAATACAGGAGCAGATTGGAAATATGGCCCATCATTTGCAAAAAATAGATATAGCAAATATCCCCAAAACAAACCTTTAAAGCCCCATATTGCCACTTCTAAAGATATGGTGGCTATTACTAACCCTACCTTTGAAGACACCCTAGCTATTGAAACTGGTTTCTCTGACATTAATTTTTGGTTGGAATGGATGAAGTATAGTGCTAACAAACACAATAAAAGCAACTGTTATGTCTGTGGCAAATCTAGGCCCCACCTAGGTACAGTGCCCCTTAATATACCCCTAGAACAGGAAAATTGTTTTTTCAGCCTTTTTAATGATCACCGATGACCCCACTCCTCCCTCTAATACTCCTGCTAATCGAAAGAAAAGAGCACTCCCAGGAGGTAGCTTTGACCCCCACGTATACATTGATGCTATAGGGGTCCCAAGAGGTGTTCCAAATGAGTTCAAAGCTAGAGATGAGGTGGCTGCGGGTTTTGAGTCATTGTTTCCTATAGTAACTGTAAATAAAAACGTAGCCTGGATTAATTATATATATTATAATCAACAAAGATTTGTTAATGATACCAAAGATGCTCTTAAAGGTATAGCTGAACAGCTAGAAGCCACTTCCCAAATGACATTTCAAAATAGAATGGCCCTTGACATGATCCTAGCAGAAAAAGGCGGTACATGTGTTTACATTAGTAAGGTGGAAGGCTGTTGTACATATATTCCTGACAACACTGGTCCCAATGGTAAGGTTACTTTAGCCATAAACAAGTTAGAAACCTTATCCATAGAACTTAAGAAAAATTCAGGTATTGATAACCCATGGAGCCAATATTTTGGATGGTTTGAAAATTGGAAACAGGCTCTTGTGCAAATAAGCATATTCATACTTGTAACTTTAATTCTTGTAGGCATTATAGTTTATTGTGTAATCCCCTGTGGAAAGAAACTTACCTCCAAAGGCATTGATAAGGCCCTGATGTACTATGATATAACCACCAGTCCTGTCACCTCCTCTGATAGTGAGGGACCCGACGATTATGTCCAATATCTCAAGAACTGGAGGAACAAGAAAGGAGCCTCACTCAAGAATCATGTCATATAATAATCATGATTCTAAGAGGGGATTGAAGGGTTACCTCTTCTGTCTTGGTACATATTACTTTTTATATGATCAGTTTCCTTGTGGTGGTTACAGTGTAAAAGTGAATATTTCTATTTCCCTAGTGAAGGGTTAAAACATGCTATATGAACTCTTATGTGTTTGCATGGATACGTGCTGCCCTGTGCTAGGTGCCTTTGTCTCTCATACAGATACCAGGCCTGTGTGGGTCTGGCATCCAAGGTCAGTTCCATACCAGATGAAACTTGTTCTTTCTACCCAAATATACTGTGTTACAAAAACTTTGTTAAATGTTTGAGAAACTTGTAGAAAACCCATATATGGACATCCGCCTTTTCTGTTCTGCCTGGTAACTATTAACGAGCCAATGGGAGTGTAACGACATGTCAGTTACACCCATATGCATTGCCTTATATACTTTTGTTAACCTCATAATAAAACAGTGTGAATTTTTACTGCTTGTGTTGTGCATGTACCTTGTGGCTAAAAGTTCATACTCCAGACGTCTAAGAGGCCATCACATCGAGGGTTAAAGAATATAAGGTCAAATCCTTTCAGGGTGACATGCTGCTGCTATAATGTATGTATATGGTGACATGCTGCAGCTATATAATGTATGTATATGGTGACATGCTGCTGCTATATAATGTATGTATATGGTGACATGCTGCTGCTATAATGTATGTATATGGTGACATGCTGCTGCTGTATAATGTATGTATATGGTGACATGCTGCTGCTATAATGTATGTATATGGTGACATGCTGCTGCTATATAATGTATGTATATGGTGACATGCTGCTGCTGCTATATAATGTATGTATAGGGTGACATGCTGCTGCTATATAATGTATGTATATGGTGACATGCTGCTATATAATGTATGTATACGGTGACATGCTGCTGCTATATAATGTATGTATATGGTGACATGCTGCTGCTATATAATGTATGTATATGGTGACATGCTGCTGCTATATAATGTATGTATGTATGGGGTGACATGCTGCTGCTATATAATGTATGTATATGGTGACATGCTGCTGCTATATAATGTATGTATATGGTGACATGCTGCTGTTATATAATGTATGTATTAGTGATGAGCGGGTTCGGATCCTCGGGATCCGACCCGCCCGAACTTCACCTTTTTTTTTACACGGGTCCGAGCGACTCGGATCCTCCCGCCTTGCTCGGTTAACCCGAGTGCGCCCGAACGTCATCATCCCACTGTCGGATTCTCGCGAGACTCGGATTCTATATAAGGAGCCGCGCGTCGCCGCCATTTTCACACGTGCATTGAGATTGATAGGGAGAGGACGTGGCTGGCGTCCTCTCCGTTATAGCAGAACACAGAGTGACTTAGTTATAATTGTGGGGAGGATTGGGGACGGGGAGCAGCTGTTAGGGAGTACAGTGCAGGGTTTTGATTATACCACCAGTGAGTTTAATCCTTTGTTTCTCTGCCTGAAAAAAAAGCTCCACCATATCTGTGCTCACTCAGTGTGCTGCACTGCTGCATGATATATCTGTGCTGAGTGCACTGCTCTGCTCACACTGCCTAATTGTGGGGACTGGGGAGCAGTTGTAGCAGGAGTACAGTGCACAGTTTTGCTGACAGTGACCACCAGTCCAGTATATGTTTGTCTGCCTGAAAAACACTCCTGTGTTTGTTTGTTTTTTTCTTCATACTAGTTTAGCAGTCTGCTGACAGTGTCCACCAGGTCCGTTATACAGTATATTATATATATAAGCAGCAGTACGGTAGGCCACGGCTGTACCTACCTCTGTGTCGTCAGTGCACTCGTCGTCCATAAGTAATATAATACTATACTATCAATCCATCTACACTGTATACCTGAGGTGTTTTTTTTTTTTCTTCATACTAGTTTAGCAGTCTGCTGACAGTGTCCACCAGGTCCGTTATACAGTATATTATATATATAAGCAGCAGTACGGTAGGCCACGGCTGTACCTACCTCTGTGTCGTCAGTGCACTCGTCGTCCATAAGTAATATAATACTATACTATCCATCCATCTACATTGTATACCTGTGGTGATTTTTTTTTCTTCATACTAGTTTAGCAGTCTGCTGACAGTGTCCACCAGGTCCGTTATACAGTATATTATATATATAAGCAGCAGTATGGTAGGCCACGGCTGTACCTACCTCTGTGTCGTCAGTGCACTCGTCGTCCATAAGTAATATAATACTATACTATCCATCCATCTACATTGTATACCTGTGGTGTTTTTTTTTTTTTTTTCTTCATACTAGTTTAGCAGTCTGCTGACAGTGTCCACCAGGTCCGTTATTATTATTCTGTATATATTATATATATATAGCAGTACGGTAGGCCACGGCTGTACCTACCTCTGTGTCGTCACTCGTCGTCCACAAGTATAAGTAATAATAGTATACTATCCACCCATCTACATTGTATACCTGTGGTGGCTTTTAGTTGTGCGCAAAATATGGAGAACAAAAATGTGGAGGTTAAAAAAATAGGGAAAGATCAAGATCCACTTCCACCTCGTGCTGAAGCTGCTGCCACTAGTCATGGCCGAGACGATGAAATGCCATCAACGTCGTCTGCCAAGGCCGATGCCCAATGTCATAGTACAGAGGATGTAAAATCCAAAACACAAAAGATCAGTAAAAAAATGACCCAAAAATCAAAATTAAAAGCGTCTGAGGAGAAGCGTAAACTTGCCAATATGCCATTTACGACACGGAGTGGCAAGGAACGGCTGAGGCCCTGGCCTATGTTCATGGCTAGTGGTTCAGCTTCACATGAGGATGGAAGCACTCATCCTCTCGCTAGAAAAAAGAAAAGACTTGCGGCAAAAGCACAGCAAAGAACTGTGCGTTCTTCGAAATCACAAATCCCAAAGGAGAGTCCAATTGTGTCGGTTGCGATGCCTGACCTTCCCAACACTGGACGGGAAGAGCTTGCGCCTTCCACCATTTGCACGCCCCCTGCAAGTGTTGAAAGGAGCACCCGCAGTCCAGTTCCTGATAGTGAAATTGAAGATGTCAGTGTTGAAGTACACCAGGATGAGGATATGGGTGTTGCTGGCGCTGGGGAGGAAATTGACAAGGAGGATTCTGATGGTGAGGTGGTTTGTTTAAGTCAGGCACCCGGGGAGACACCTGTTGTCCGTGGGAGGAATATGGCCGTTGACATGCCTGGTGAAAATACCAAAAAAATCAGCTCTTCAGTGTGGAAGTATTTCAACAGAAATGCGGACAACTGGTGTCAAACCGTGTGTTGCCTTTGTCAAGCTGTAAGTAGGGGTAAGGACGTTAACCACCTCGGAACATCCTCCCTTATACGTCACCTGCAGCGCATTCATAATAAGTCAGTGACAAGTTCAAAATCTTTGGGCGACAGCGGAAGCAGTCCACTGACCAGTAAATACCTTCCTCTTGTAACCAAGCTCGCGCAAACCACACCACCAACTCCCTCAGTGTCAATTTCCTCCTTAGCCAGGAAAGCCAATAGTCCTGCAGGCCATGTCACTGGCAAGTCTGACGAGTCCTCTCCTGCCTGGGATTCCTCCGATGCATCCTTGAGTGTAACGCCTACTGCTGCTGGCGCTGCTGTTGTTGCTGCTAGGAGTCGATCATCATCCCAGAGGGGAAGTCGGAAGACCACTTGTACTACTTTCAGTAAGCAATTGACTGTCCAACAGTCCTTTGCGAGGAAGATGAAATATCACAGCAGTCATCCTGTTGCAAAGCGGATAACTGAGGCCTTGACAACTATGTTGGTGTTAGACGTGCGTCCGGTATCCGCCGTTAGTTCACAGGGAACTAGACAATTTCTTGAGGTAGTGTGCCCCCGTTACCAAATACCATCTAGGTTCCACTTCTCTAGGCAGGCGATACCGAGAATGTACACGGACGTCAGAAAAAGACTCACCATTGTCCTAAAAAATGCAGTTGTACCCAATGTCCACTTAACCACGGACATGTGGACAAGTGGAGCAGGGCAGACTCAGGACTACATGACTGTGACAGCCCACTGGGTAGATGTATTGCCTCCCGCTGCAAGAACAGCAGCGGCGGCACCAGTAGCAGCATCTCGCAAAGGCCAACTCGTTCCTAGGCAGGCTACGCTTTGTATCACCGCTTTCCAGAATACGCACACAGCTGACAACCTCTTAAGGCAACTGAGGAAGATCATCGCAGAATGGCTTACCCCAATTGGACTCTCCTGGGGATTTGTGGCATCGGACAACGCCAGCAATATTGTGCGTGCATTACATCTGGGCAAATTCCAGCACGTCCCATGTTTTGCACATACCTTGAATTTGGTGGTGCAGAATTATTTAAAAAACGACAGGGGCGTGCAAGAGATGCTGTCGGTGGCCAGAAGAATTGCGGGCCACTTTCGGCGTACAGGCACCGCGTACAGAAGACTGGAGCACCACCAAAAAAACCTGAACCTGCCCTGCCATCATCTGAAGCAAGAGGTGGTAACGAGGTGGAATTCAACCCTCTATATGCTTCAGAGGATGGAGGAGCAGCAAAAGGCCATTCAAGCCTATACATCTGCCCACGATATAGGCAAAGGAGGTGGAATGCACCTGTCTCAAGCGCAGTGGAGAATGATTTCAACGTTGTGCAAGGTTCTGCAACCCTTTGAACTTGCCACACGTGAAGTCAGTTCAGACACTGCCAGCCTGAGTCAGGTCATTCCCCTCATCAGGCTTTTGCAGAAGAAGCTGGAGGCATTGAAGGAGGAGCTAAAACAGAGCGATTCCGCTAGGCATGTGGGACTTGTGGATGGAGCCCTTCATTCGCTTAACCAGGATTCACGTGTGGTCAATCTGTTGAAATCAGAGCACTACATTTTGGCCACCGTGCTCGATCCTAGATTTAAAACCTACGTTGGATCTCTCTTTCCGGCAGACACAAGTCTGCAGGGGTTCAAAGAACTGCTGGTGAGAAAATTGTCAAGTCAAGCGGAACGCGACCCGTCAACATCTCCTCCTTCACATATTCCCGCAACTGGGGGTGCAAGGAAAAGGCTACGAATTCCGAGCCCACCCGCTGGCGGTGATGCAGGGCAGTCTGGAGCGACTGCTGATGCTGACATCTGGTCCGGACTGAAGGACCTGCCAACGATTACTGACATGTCGTCTACTGTCACTGCATATGATTCTCTCACCATTGAAAGAATGGTGGAGGATTATATGAGTGACTGCATCCAAGTAGGCACGTCAGACAGTCCGTACGTATACTGGCAGGAAGAAGAGGCAATTTGGAGGCCCTTGCACAAACTGGCTTTATTCTACCTAAGTTGCCCTCCCTCCAGTGTGTACTCCGAAAGAGTGTTTAGTGCCGCCGCTCACCTTGTCAGCAATCGACGTACGAGGTTACTTCCAGAAAATGTGGAGAAGATGATGTTCATTAAAATGAATTATAATCAATTCCTCCATGGAGACATTCACCAGCAGCAATTGCCTCCAGAAAGTACACGGGGATCTGAGATGGTGGATTCCAGTGGGGACGAATTAATAATCTGTGAGGAGGGGGATGTACACAGTGAAAGGGGTGATGAATCGGACGATGATGATGAGGTGGACATCTTGCCTCCGTAGAGCCAGTTTGTGCAAGGAGAGATTGATTGCTTCTTTTTTGGTGGCAGACCCTGTCGCTGAAATGATGGGTTCGTTAAAGTGTGCATGTCCTGTTTATACAACATAAGGGTGGGTGGGAGGGCCCAAGAACAATTCCATCTTGCACCTCTTTTTTCTTTCATTTTTCTTTGCGTCATGTGCTGTTTGGGGAGTATTTTTTGGAAGGGCCATCCTGCCTGACACTGCAGTGCCACTCCTAGATGGGCCAGGTGTTTGTGTCGGCCACTAGGGTCGCTTAGCTTAGCCGTCACACAGCTACCTCATTGCGCCTTTTTTTCTTTGCGTCATGTGCTTTTTGGGGAGTATTTTTTGGAAGGGCCATCCTGCGTGACACTGCAGTGCCACTCCTAGATGGGCCAGGTGTTTGTGTCGGCCACTAGGGTCACTTAGCTTAGTCGTCACACAGCTACCTCATTGCGCCTCTTTTTTTCTTTGCGTCATGTGCTGTTTGGGGAGTATTTTTTGGAAGGGCCAATCTGCCTGACACTGCAGGCAGTGCCACTCCTAGATGGGCCAGGTGTTTGTGTCGGCCACTAGGGTCGCTTAGCTTAGTCGTCACACAGCTACCTCATTGCGCCTCTTTTTTTCTTTGCGTCATGTGCTGTTTGGGGAGTATTTTTTGGAAGGGCCATCCTGCGTGACACTGCAGTGCCACTCCTAGATGGGCCAGGTGTTTGTGTCGGCCACTAGGGTCGCTTAGCTTAGTTGTCACACAGCTACCTCATTGCGCCTCTTTTTTTCTTTGCGTCATGTGCTGTTTGGGGAGTATTTTTTGGAAGGGCCATCCTGCCTGACACTGCAGTGCCACTCCTAGATGGGCCAGGTGTTTGTCGGCCACTAGGGTCGCTTAGCTTAGTCGTCACACAGCTACCTCATTGCGCCTCTTTTTTTCTTTGCGTCATGTGCTGTTTGGGGAGTATTTTTTGGAAGGGCCATCCTGCGTGACACTGCAGTGCCACTCCTAGATGGGCCAAGTGTTTGTGTCGGCCACTTGTGTCGCTTAGCTTAGCCATCCAGCGACCTCGGTGCAAATTTTAGGACTAAAAATAATATTGTCAGGTGTGAGGTGTTCAGAATACACTGGAAATGAGTGGAAATTATGGTAATTGAGGTTAATAATACTATGGGATCAAAATGACCCCCAAATTCTATGATTTAAGCTGTTTTTTTAGGGTTTTTTGAAAAAAACACCCGAATCCAAAACACACCCGAATCCGACAAAAAAAATTCGGTATGGTTTTGCCAAAACGCGTTCGAACCCAAAACACGGCAGCGGAACCGAACCCAAAACCAAAACCCGAAAAATTTCCGGTGCACATCACTAGTATGTATATGGTGACATGCTGCTGCTATATAACGTATGTATATGGGCCCTCATTCCGAGTTGTTCGCTCGCAAGCTGCTTTTAGCAGCATTGCACACGCTAAGCCGCCGCCTACTGGGAGTGAATCTTAGCATAGTAAAATTGCGACCGACGGATTCGCAATATTGCGAATAGACCTCTCTTAGCAGTTTCTGAGTAGCTCCGGACTTACTCTGCCATTGCGATCAGTTCAGTTAGTGTCGTTCCTGGTTTGACGTCACAAACACACCCAGCGTTCGCCCAGACACTCCTCCGTTTCTCCAGCCACTCCCGCGTTTTTCCCAGATACGGCAGCGTTTTTTCACACACTCCCATAAAACGGCCAGTTTCCGCCTAGAAACACCCACTTCCTGTCAATCACATTACGATCACCAGAACGAAGAAAAAACCTCGTAATGCCGTGAGTAAATTTCCTAACTGCGTAGCAAATTTACTGGGCGCAGTCGCAGTGCGAACATTGCGCGTGCGCAATAAGCGGAAAATCGCTGCGATGCGAAGAAAATTACAGAGCGAACAGCTCGGAATGACCACCATGGTGACATGCTGCTGCTATAATGTATGTATATGGTGACATGCTGCAGCTGCTATATAATGTATGTATAGGGTGACATGCTGCTGCTATATAATGTATGTATAGGGTGACATGCTGCTATAATGTATGTATATGGTGACATGCTGCTGCTATAATGTATGTATAGGGTGACATTCTGCTGCTATATAATGTATGTATATGGGGGGTAATTCCAAGTTGATCGCGGCAGGATTTTTTTTAGCAGTTGGGCAAAACCATGTGCACTGCAGGGGAGGCAGATTTAACATGTGCAGATAGAGTTAGATTTGGGTGGGTTCTTTTATTTCTGTGCAGGGTAAATACTGGCTGCTTTATTTTTACACTGCAAATTAGATTGCAGTTTGAACACACCCCACCCAAATCTAACTCTCTCTGCACATGTTACATCTGTCCCCCTGCAGTGCAAATGGTTTTGCCCAACTGCTAAAAAAAATCCTGCTGCGATCAACTTGGAATTACCCCCATGGTGACATGCTGCTGCTATATAATGTATGTATATGGTGACATGCTGCTGCTATATAATGTATGTATATGGTGACATGCTGCTATAATGTATGTATATGGTGACATGCTGCTGCTATATAATGTATTTATAGGGTGACATGCTGCTGCTATATAATGTATGTATATGGTAACATGCTGCAGCTATATAATGTATGTATATGGTGACATGCTGCTGCTATATAATGTATTTATAGGGTGACATGCTGCTGCTATATAATGTATGTATAGGGTGACATGCTGCTATATAATGTATGTATAGGGTGACATGCTGCAGCTATATAATGTATGTATAGGGTGACATGCAGCTATATAATGTATGTATAGGGTGACATGCTGCTGCTATATAATGTATGTATATGGTGACATGCTGCTGCTATATAATGTATTTATAGGGTGACATGACGCTGCTATATAATGTATGTATAGGGTGACATGCTGCTGCTATATAATGTATGTATATGGTGACATGCTGCTGCTATATAATGTCTTTATAGGGTGACATGCTGCTGCTATATAATGTATGTACAGGGTGACATGCTGCTATATAATGTATGTATAGGGTGACATGCTGCTATATAATGTATGTATATGGTGACATGCTGCTGCTATATCATGTATGTATATGGTGACATGCTGCTGCTATATAATGTATTTATAGGGTGACATGACGCTGCTATATAATGTATGTATATGGTGACACGCTGCTGCTATATAATGTATGTATATGGTGACATGATGCTGCTATATAATGTATGTATATGGTGACACGCTGCTGCTATATAATGTATGTATAGGGTGACATGATGCTGCTATATAATGTATGTATTTGGTGACATGCTGCTGCTGCTATATAATGTATGTATAGGGTGACATGCTGCTGCTATATAATGTATGTATAGGGTGACATGCTGCTGCTATATAATGTATGTATATGGTGACACGCTGCTGCTATATAATGTATGTATATGGTGACATGCTGCTGCTATATAATGTATTTATAGGGTGACATGCTGCTGCTATATAATGTATGTATAGGGTGACATGCTGCTATATAATGTATGTATAGGGTGACATGCTGCTATATAATGTATGTATAGGGTGACATGCTGCTATATAATGTATGTATGTATAGGGTGACATGCTGCTGCTATAATGTATGTATATGGTGACACGCTGCTGCTGTATAATGTATGTATATGGTGACATGCTGCTGCTATATAATGTATGTATATGGTGACATGCTGTTGCTATATAATGTATGTAATATGTATATGGTGACATGCTGCTATATAATGTATGTATAGGGTGACATGCTGCTATATAATGTATGTATATGGTGACATGCTGCTGCTATATAATGTATGTATAGGGTGACATGCTGCTGCTATATAATGTATGTATAGGGTGACATGCTGCTGCTATATAATGTATGTATAGGGTGACATGCTGCTGCTATATAATGTATGTATATGGTGACACGCTGCTGCTATATAATGTATGTATATGGTGACATGCTGCTGCTATATAATGTATGTATATGGTGACATGCTGATGCTATATAATGTATGTATATGGTGACATGCTGCTGCTATATAATGTATGTATAGGGTGACATGCTGCTATATAATGTATTTATAGGGTGACATGCGGCTGCTATATAATGTATGTATAGGGTGACATGCTGCTATATAATATATGTATAGGGTGACATGCTGCTATATAATGTATTTATAGGGTGACATGCTGCTATATAATGTATATATAGGGTGACATGCTGCTGCTATATAATGTATGTATATTGTGACATGCTGCTGCTATAATGTATGTATATGGTGACACGCTGCTGCTATATAATGTATGTATATGGTGACATGCTGCTGCTATATAATGTATGTATATGGTGACACGCTGCTGCTATATAATGTATGTATATGGTGACATGCTGCTGCTATATAATGTATGCATATGGTGACATGCTGCTATATAATGTATGTATATGGTGACATGCTGCTGCTATATAATGTATTTATAGGGTGACATGCTGCTGCCATATAATGTATGTATAGGGTGACATGCTGCTGCTATATAATGTATGTATATGGTGACATGCTGCAGCTATATAATGTATGTATATGGTGACATGCTGCTGCTATAATGTATGTATATGGTGACACGCTGCTGCTATATAATGTATGTATATGGTGACATGCTGCTGCTATATAATGTATGTATATGGTGACACGCTGCTGCTATATAATGTATGTATATGGTGACATGCTGCTGCTATATAATGTATGCATATGGTGACATGCTGCTGCTGCTATATAATGTATGTATATGGTGACATGCTGCTGCTATATAATGTATGTATAGGGTGACATGCTGCTGCTATATAATGTATGTATAGGGTGACATGCTGCTGCTATATAATATATGTATAGGGTGACATGCTGCTGCTATATAATGTATGTATATGGTGACATGCTGCTGCTATATAATGTATGTATATGGTGACATGCTGCTGCTATATAATGTATGTATATGGTGACATGCTGCTGCTATAATGTATGTATATGGTGACATGCTGCTATATAATGTATGTATATGGTGACATGCTGCTGTTATAATGTATGTATATGGTGACATGCTGCTGCTATATAATGTATATATATGGTGACATGCTGCTGCTATATATTGTATGTATATGGTGACATGCTGCTCCTATATAATGTATGTATATGGTGACATGCTGCTGCTATATAATGTAAGTATATGGTGACATGCTGCTCCTATATAATGTATGTATATGGTGACACGCTGCTGCTATATAACGTATGTATAGGGTGACACGCTGCTGCTATATAATGTATGTATAGGGTGACATGCTGCTCCTATATAATGTATGTATATGGTGACATGCTGCTGCTATATAATGTATGTATAGGGTGACACGCTGCTGCTATATAATGTATGTATAGGGTGACATGCTGCTGCTATGTAATGTATGTATAGGGTGACACGCTGCTGCTATATAATGTATGTATATGGTGACACGCTGCTGCTATATAATGTATGTATATGGTGACACGCTGCTGCTATATAATGTATGTATAGGGTGACATGCTGCTGCTATATAATGTATGTATATGGAGACATGCTGCAGCTATATAATGTATGTATATGGTGACATGCTGCTGCTATAATGTATGTATATGGTGACACGCTGCTGCTATATAATGTATGTATATGGTGACATGCTGCTGCTATATAATGTATGTATATGGTGACACGCTGCTGCTATATAATGTATGTATATGGTGACATGCTGCTGCTATATAATGTATGCATATGGTGACATGCTGCTGCTGCTATATAATGTATGCATATGGTGACATGCTGCTGCTATATAATGTATGTATAGGGTGACATGCTGCTGCTATATAATGTATGTATAGGGTGACATGCTGCTGCTATATAATGTATGTATAGGGTGACATGCTGCTGCTATATAATGTATGTATAGGGTGACATGCTGCTGCTATATAATGTATGTATATGGTGACATGCTGCTGCTATATAATGTATGTATATGGTGACATGCTGCTGCTATATAATGTATGTATATGGTGACATGCTGCTGCTATAATGTATGTATATGGTGACATGCTGCTATATAATGTATGTATATGGTGACATGCTGCTGTTATAATGTATGTATATGGTGACATGCTGCTGCTATATAATGTATATATATGGTGACATGCTGCTGCTATATATTGTATGTATATGGTGACATGCTGCTCCTATATAATGTATGTATATGGTGACATGCTGCTGCTATATAATGTAAGTATATGGTGACATGCTGCTCCTATATAATGTATGTATATGGTGACACGCTGCTGCTATATAACGTATGTATAGGGTGACACGCTGCTGCTATATAATGTATGTATAGGGTGACATGCTGCTCCTATATAATGTATGTATATGGTGACATGCTGCTGCTATATAATGTATGTATAGGGTGACACGCTGCTGCTATATAATGTATGTATAGGGTGACACGCTGCTGCTATATAATGTATGTATAGGGTGACATGCTGCTCCTATATAATGTATGTATATGGTGACATGCTGCTGCTATATAATGTATGTATATGGTGACATGCTGCTCCTATATAATGTATGTATATGGTGACATGCTGCTGCTATATAATGTATGTATATGGTGACATGCTGCTGCTATGTAATGTATGTATAGGGTGACACGCTGCTGCTATATAATGTATGTATATGGTGACACGCTGCTGCTATATAATGTATGTATATGGTGACACGCTGCTGCTATATAATGTATGTATACGGTGACACGCTGCTGCTATATAATGTATGTATATGGTGACATGCTGCTGCTATGTAATGTATGTATAGGGTGACACGCTGCTGCTGCAATATAATGTATGTATATGGTGACATGCTGCTGCTATATAATGTATGTATATGGTGACATGCTGCTGCTATATAATGTATGTATATGGTGACATGCTGCTGCTATATAATGTATATATATGGTGACACGCTGCTGCTATATAATGTATGTATAGGGTGACATGCTGCTGCTATATAATGTATGTATATGGTGACATGCTGCTGCTATATAATGTATGTATAGGGTGACATGCTGCTGCTATATAATGTATGTATATGGTGACATGCTGCTGCTATATAATGTATGTATATGGTGACATGCTGCTGCTATATAAAGTATGTATAGGGTGACATGCTGCTGCTATATAATGTATGTATATGGTGACATGCTGCTGCTATATAATGTATGTATAGGGTGACATGCTGCTGCTATATAATGTATGTATAGGGTGACATGCTGCTGCTATATAATGTATGCATATGGTGACATGCTGCTGCTATATAAAGTATGTATAGGGTGACATGCTGCTGCTATATAATGTATGTATATGGTGACATGCTGCTGCTATATAATGTATGTATATGGTGACATGATGCTGCTATATAATGTATGTATATGGTGAATACACCCGTACTTCCGTGATTTCTTTGCTGTTTGGTAATTACAGCTACTTTTCAGTAATGATATTCCAGACACGATTCTTAGTACATTTCTGTGTTGTATTGTTTTCTAGTGGAACTCTGGAAGCACTTGTGAGCTGTTCTGATTGGTTATTGCTAATACATTACTAATCTGCAATACATTGTTACACAGAAATAACTGCCGGGTGTTTGTGCGGCTGCTCTGCTGCTTACTGTAGACAGCCGGCCTCTGGCCTATGTTGGTGAAGGATATTGTGAGCTGTGAAGTGGTCAAAAGTGAGTGGAAATAAATGTTATTGGGGTTAATAATGTGGTGGGAACAAAAAAAGGCCTTAATTATGTGATTGTAGCAGTTTTTATAAATTTTTGGAAAAAAAAATACAAATCCAAAACCGAAACACTGGGGTCGGTGCACATCTCTAATTTTAGCTACCCCCCCACAAATAACATAACCCCTCCATGATGTGGGTCCTGGGCCCAGTAGCGGATCTTGCTACGGGCACAAAGGATTTTTGCCCGGGGCACAGCCTTCCGGAGGGCGCCGGCGCCATCCGGAGGGCGCCGCGCTATGGCAAGATCCGCTACTGTTGGTCAGTGCCCCCCGGTGCTGTGCGGCGCTGTGAAGGAAACTAGACGGGTAGAAGCTACCCGTCTAGTTTCCCTTCGTTTAGAGGATCTTTGCTATACGGTGCGCAATGACGTCATCGCGCACTGCACAGCATTGTGGGACTGGCACCTAGACGCTAGGGGTCATTATTGACCTCTAGTGTCTGTGCTGTGCTATGGGAGAGACGTCATGACGTCTCTCCCATAGATCCGAGGAGAGGAGCGGCGCCAGTGGAGGTCAGCAGCGGTCAGGAATCAGGAGCGGGGATAGTAAGTATTATTTTATTTTATTTTTTGTAAGCGGCGCTACTCTACAGGGGGCACAAATGGGGGCACAACTCTACAGGGGGCACAAATGGGGGTGCCACTCTACAGGGGGCGTAACTGACCACGCCCCTGTATGAAGCCACACCCCTATTTTTGCCCGGGGCGCCACAAGGGCTAGAACCGGCCTTGCCTGGGACACAGGATAAAAGCTCTTGATCTAGGTAATATATAAAGGGTGACGTGTTAGTAATTACATTTCTCCAATAGCATTCTTCATTATAATGACATTGATACATTATATTATAGTTTACTGATCCCAATAGTCACAGCCCAGTCTTAGCTGCATTATGACATCACAGACGCATCATAATAGAGCTTTGGCTGGGGGTAATAGCGGGGGCTTTAGCAGTTACTGCCATTTAAGTGGTTCCATCTTGAACTGGTAACATCTGTGCGACTTGCCAGAGCCACCATGGAGAAAGGTAAACGGAGACTCCAGTTACTGTTATTAAGCCGGTGATCTGTAGTATTTACACGACACATTGCGTTATTGTCTGCGCTGTTATCACAAAGGGGGGATCCTATTATCCGCAATATCGCAGTTTTGTGATAAATTATCTGAAGTGTGATAAGTCGGTATCCTATTACCGGTGATAAGTTATCGGCGATAAATCTCCATAGGGTTTATTGCGGATTTCTCTTCACCATCTCTGACCATGTGATAAGTAGCGCAGAATCCCTATTTTAGGCTAAAAATTTCGGAATTTGGTTCAGATTTAAATGCATATAACAGCCATGTGACCTGATTGTATGACGCCAATTAGTTATATTATGGCCACTAATAGACTTCTATAATGTTTGGCATTTTGGGGGTACAGGCACATTTCCCCACTTTTTCTGACTAAAATTATCGTGCGATTGCCAAAATTGCTGGTTTGTAATAGGATAGGTGCGATAAATGGGAGTGCACACATCCCGATATTTCAGGAGAAAGGTGCGATAACACTAGCCGCAATCGCAGATCGCGTTACCGGGGATAATAGGATAACCTCCTAAGGCCTTTATATCAGACAGGGAGCTCTGCTTATATTTATCACCCTTGGATGGGACACAGATACTGGTGTATAGTCACAGTCCGGTCCTAGCTGCATTATGACATCACAGACGCATCATAATAGAGCTTTGGCTGGGGGTAATAGCGGGGGCTTTAGCAGTTACTGCCATTACAGTGGTTCCATCTAGAAGAGTAACATCTGTGCGACTTATCAGAGACCCACCATGGAGAAAGGTAAACGGAGACTCCAGTTCCTGTTATTAAGCCGGTGATCTGTAGTATTTACAGGACACATTGCGCTATCTTTTGCGCTGTTTCTACTAAGGCCTTTCTATCAGACAGGGAGCTCTGCTTACGTTTATCACCCTTGGATGTGACACAGATACTGGGGTATTGGATATAATATTAGACAAATACCGGTTCTACATCCAATGACAAATGTGAGAAACAACACTGCCTGGCTGATATAGAGACATTGGAGAAAGCACAGAGCGCAGACACAGGCGCCCGTAATACCCCTGCCTAGTCTCCACTAAGGGCGTGATTCAGAGGTGGACGGATACGCAGAAGCGGCTGAGGGTTTTACTACAGCTGTAATCCCCCGTGGTGCGCAAAACGTCTCGCCACCAGTCGGACATCGACCTCTGCATCGCACGTCTCAGGAACCTTATGTTTGATCACAATGTCCAATGGAATTTGTCCGCCGTTGTCAGTGGAACTGTAACTTTTGACGCAGTTCCTGACACCGGCACGCCCCGACATACCCCAACATGCCCACCAATGCCAGTCCCCCTTCCCCCAACACTGCCCAGAACGCTTATTGGAATTGCACTACATCTCCCAGCATGTACTGATGTCAAACCTAATGCAGCTATTGCAACTTGTTATTGTATTTTACAAAATACTGACATCTATAGCCAACACCTATGACTGGTGATAGTAACAAGAGTCACATCTGTCACACAGAAAACATGGAGTGCTAGAGTGCAGGGGGTCAGTACTCAGCACCTGGGACAGCTCCACTGACATATATACCCGGGGGTTAAATCTAAGTCCTGGGAATGTCCCTGGGAATTAGGGGCATCCGTCACTTTGGCTGGGTGTGGTTAGTATAGGAGCCTGGGTCTGGCTACCAGGAGCAGGTAGGAGCCCAGGCTGCAGATCTCTCCTGTATCATGGCAGCCGGCCCAGGCGTTCTATCTCAGGGGCCGTGTACAGGGGGTATATAGGTGCCATGCTGCCTGCCAATAGTAACAGGCTCATGGTAAGGAAGCAGCTCTGTCTCTATAAATGTCTTATGTAAGGAACGGATACGTGTAACATGGATGTAATATAATGTATGTACTAACCAGATGTGTTTCTTTCTTACACAGGAAACAACTGGAAGCTTCTGGCTGGAGTTGTCGGTGTGGCCGCGGTCGCACTTGGGGCATATATCTAGTAAGTTACTAAGATTATCTACAGATGGTGTTACAGGTTACTAGACTGTATTACAATATTATTATTACTATTATCCAGTGGTGACAGAAGTATCTAGTCGGAGGCTCGGTGTATGTGTCCCAGCCTTTACCAGGAGCAGATTTATCATTAGGTGTAGTAGGACTGTGTCCATAGGATCTCTCCCGGCTCTATTCCCAGCGGAGGGCAGACAGTGTTACCACCACCTCTGTATAATACACTATATGTAATTACTATTGTTTATGTATATAGCACCACAGGTTTACACGGTGCTGTACAGAGAATATTTCTCCCTGTCCCACTGGAGCTCACACTCTAAGTTCCCTAACACACAAGTGCACATACAGACACACTAAGGTACATCTGTGTTACACTGCAATATACTGAGCTACCCCTGCTTCTGTACTGTACTACCATATCCTGCCCTGTACTGTACCATGGAATACTGCTCTGTGACATCACACACCCTGATGACGTGCCGCAGTTTCAGTCCCCGTTACTTGCTACTTATCATCTGTAACTGACCTATTTTCTTTTTTTTGCAGTTACAAGAAACGCACTGCTAGGAGCACGGGGGACGAAACATCAGGTAAGAGTAACTAGATATAAGATCCACACAATCACGGGTGACCACCAGGGACGTAACCAGAACTGTGTGGGCCCCACAGCTACATTATGAAGGGGCACCTCCCCTTGGCCTCTAGAGAGACACCTCTCTCCGCAGTGGTTGTTCATTTTATGCCCCATAATATTGCCTTAGTTCAATGTATGCAATATACAGTAATAGTGCCCTATTGTATTGTATGCCCCTTAGTAGTGACCTAGTTCATGTAATGCCCCATAGAAAAGCCACTGATGAGTCCTCCTTTTCATGTCCAGGCAATTGGCCAAACCCAATTTCTTACCCGGCAATTTCAGGAACTTGGTAGACAACTATATGAGCTGGGTTCAGGGCCCCTTAAGCCCCTGGGCCCCATAGCAATGGCACCATTGCACCCAGTAGCGGCTCTTGCCACGGGCAAGCAGGCTTTTTGCCTGGGGCGCCGCTACCCTGAGGGCGCTGCCGCCGCCACCGTGGCAAAAGCCACTGCTAATCTACCCTCAATCCCTCCCCGCACCCCGGCTGCAGCGAGCGCTGAGTGCGCCCGCTGCAGCCAGCGTCGCTGACAGACACTAGAGGTCAAAATTGACCTCTAGTGTCAGTGCGGCGCTGCTATGGGAGAGACGTCATGACGTCTCTCCCATAGAGAGGAGCCGGCGCCCGGAGACAGCAGCATCGGTCCGGAAACAGGAGCGAGGCTGGTAAGTATTCTGTGTTTTCTGGTTTTTTTTTAAGGTTTCACAGCAGCACTACTAATGGGGGCACATACGGGGGGCACTACAAATGGGGGCACAGCTACATGGGGCAGATCTACAGGGGGCACAACTACAGAGGATACATACTGGGGGCAATGCTACAGGGGGAATAGCAACTGGGGGCACAGCTACTGGGGGCTCTACTATAAGGGGCACTGCACTGGCGGCATAGCTACAAGGGGCACGCTATAAGGGGCACAACTACAGGGGGCACTACCAATGGGGGCACATACTGGGGGCACTACAAACGGGGGCACAGCTACATGGGGCAGATCTACAGGGGGCACAACTACAGAGGACACATACTGGGGGCAATGCTACAGGGGGAATAGCAACTGGGGGCACAGCTACAAGGGGCACTGCTACAGGGGGCATAACTACAGGGGGAACAGCTACAGGGGGAACAGCTACTGGGGGCAAATTAACTGGGGGCACAGCTACTTGGGGCAAATCTACAAGGGGCACAGCTACTGAAGGCAAATCTACAGGGGGCACAAGTACTGGGGGCACAACTACTGGGGGCACAGCTACTGGGGGCAAATCTACAGGGGGGGCACAGGTACTGGGGACACAACTACAGGGGGCACATACTTGGGACACTGCTACAGGGTGCAAATCAGCTGGGGGCACAGCTACAAGGGGCACAGCTTTTGGGGGCACTACTATAAGGGGCACTGCACTGGGCACACAGCTACAAGGGGCACAACTACAGGGGGCACTACCAAAAGGGGCACTGCTACAGGGGGAACAGCTACTGGGGGGAAATTAACTAGGGGCACAGCTGCTGGGGGCACAGCTACAGTGGGGCTCAAGTACAGGGGTATAACTGGGCACGCCTCTACCCTATGAAAAAGCCATGCCCCTTTTCTATGAAGAAGCCGCGCCCCTGTTTTGGGGCATGCACCAACTGTATTTTACCTTGGGGGGGGGCACAGGAAACTTTCACCCTGGGCGCCACAAGGTCTAGAGCCGGCCCTGATTGCACCCACTATAATTACCCCCATGGGGACCACTGAGAGCAGCTTATTACCCCTTCCTAACCATTTCCATTTTACATCACACAGGGCAAGACAAGAAAGAAACCCGGAAGAGGACAGTGAGCTTCGCGGACGACGTACAAGTCCGCTATTATGAGGTGGAATCCAACGATGAAATAAGGCCTGTCCCTAAAAGATGGGAAAGAATGAAAAGAACGAGAAGATTTAAGATAAGATCATCTTGCCGCCCCCGCGCCAGAGATTAGACCATCGATATCTAGACCATTCCAGGTGGAGCCCTTATGGGGCACCTTGTAAATTAGTGTAATGGTGGGAATCATTATCAATCTGCATTTGCAGAGCGATGCTTAGATCCGGTATTCCGTACTAAGTGTTTAGCCTTGTCAGACTATCGCTTAGTACGGGACAGCGGATCTAAGCATCGTGTCCTACCGTTATACCGCTCCATAAGGACTCCACCTGAAATTGTTTAGATACTAGCAGTGTTATAGATAAGATAGTAACAGCAAATAAAAAAAACAGCATTTGCCCCATTCTGCCTCAGTTGCATTTATTGTACTCACAGTATGATTACAGGTCCATTTTGTATAACACAACAATTTCCCTTCCCCCATCCCCACCACCACACAGTGATAGCGCGTCCCTCGCCCACCCATAGATAATTATATTAGCGGGCCAGGTGCCTTCTAGGGACAGCAGCTCCATGAACAGAGTATCTGGTGCAGTATACCTGACCTATCTCCATAATGCTGAGAGAGACTAGATTCCCAGCTCATCACCAATTCACTATTACCCGTTAGACCACACCCAGGTAACCACATGACCTCCTAGATCCCGGCTACAGAAGTCTCCACCTTTAGTAGAGATTTTCACAGGTACTCAGGTAACCTCCAGGACTACTCATGGTAGTAGGAGTCAGGACCTAGCACAGGTCATCGGTGGCCATCTACCAGGGAATTCCTACAGGAACCAGGATACCTGGTGGTAGCCAAAGGAATGCAGATAGCAGCAGTGATATATAAGATAGATGCTGGTGGGTACTGAGGTATAGTAAGTTACTACTGACAAGTAACAACACAGGCTGGAATCCGGGAGGCAGAGCTGGCGGGTGCTGAGGTATAGTAAGTTACAGCTGATGGGCAAGAATACAGGGTGGAATCCAAGAGAGATACAGCAGTGAGGGCAGGAACACGGGCGGGTCAGCTTCTATGCAGGGCAAGGAAACTATAACCGGCAGGGAGGCGCAGCCTAGGGATAGCCATTGACCATTAATGATCTGAAATCATCAATGGTCTATGACCAATGATGGATACTTTTACCATCTATGAGGGAGAACCACATGATTTCCCACCATCGATGGTACAAACCTACCAAATGCGCCCCCCCCAAATGCGCCCCCCCCCCCAAGTGCCAGGATATAGAGCTTAACTCCGCCTCTGATACCCATGAGGCTCTGATTGGCCCACAGTTAATTTAACACAAAGGCAGGGGTGACCATTGGTAGGTAAAACCATTGATGGTTCCCTTATAGATGGTTTTACACCATCAAGATTATCCACCAATGGTACCATCAATGATGACCATCGATGGATAACTCACAGATATCCATCCATAGCTCAACACTGCCTGCCTTTTACCTCATCTAGCATTCCAGTGAACATAAGCCCCCGGATACTGACTGGAGACCTGCAATCATTTGTCCGCAATTACAACTATCTCCAGCTGCAGTGGTGGAACGGCAGGGAGAGGTGTCCCGGCTGCTTAGTATCACCGGCAGCCAGTGCCAGCAGATACTTCCATGAGACGGCTCGCAGCGTCCCGGCTTCCTGGCAACCTGAGAACAAGAGTCTCCGTGCCATAATTACCATAGCCGCCTGGAACCCAAGCTATCCAGCATAAATGTTATCCATGTAAAAGGCTTCCTAACATTGCTGGTGGCATCAGCCTGGGTCTCGGTGTCACAAGAACATTTATACTGATTGGTGTATTCACTTAATGTTCTGTACGCGGCCCAGCTGCCAGAAACTGAGCATCTACAGGCTCCAGCGGGTATAGAGCTGGTTTTGATTAGGGAGACCAATCCCATGCCATTTCATCAATCCCGCGTATCGGGATTGAAAAATGGTCAATCCCGGGATTCCAGGGATACCCAGGATTGGCTTTTATCTATGTGGCCGCCCCCTCACCCTGCCCCGCCCGCCGTGCACACATAACTCACGTATATATCGCGGGCAGGTAACTCCATATTCTGTCCCCCAGCGGCGGCTGACGGAGCAGCATGACCTCTCGCTGCACGTCATGCTGCATGGGGAGCCAGAAGGAGGAAGCCGGGCAGCATCTGAGCATCCTGAGGACGCTCAACGCTGATCCCTCAATCCCCGGGATTGGATCCTGACCATTTTTATATAGAAACCCCCTTTTTAAAATCCTGAATTTGCCCCTGGAGGGGGAGGTGCCGAGCTCAAGGAGCTGTCGGATGGAGGTGGAAGCAGGAGTGCGGCATCAGGTAAGTAAGTGCAGTGCTGTGTCTATGTTGCATAATGTGTAAGGGGCACTACTACTGTGGGCATTATGTGTATAAGCAGCACCACTACTGTGTGCATTATGTGTAAGGGGCATAACTACTGTGAGCATTGTGTATAAGGGGCACTACTACTGTGGCAAATATGTGTAAGGGGCACTAATACTGTAGGCATTAAATGTATAAGGGGCACTACTGTGAGGCGTAACATGGATGAGGGGCACTAGTCTGTGACATAATGTGAATAAGGGGCACTACTGTGTGGAGTAACGTGTATAAGGTACACTACTATATGGTTTAATGTGAATCAGGGGCACTATGTGCAGTGTAATGTGAATAAGATTGCACTACTGTGTGTGGGGTCATTTGAATTGGGGGTACTATTGTGTGGCCATGCCCCTTCGGCGTGCACTGCGCCTTTAGAAATTATTAAAGGGAGGGCACAAATTTATAGTTTGCATGGGGGTGACGAACACCCTAGCACCGGATCGGACCTAACCCCAGTTCCGAGGTGTTGCAACATTTAATTATTTTGTTGAGTGGAAATGACAATGAAGGTCTATAAACCGCAAGAAACATCAGTGAAAATCGGGACACTTGAAGAAGTACTTGGTAACCAACGTCTGTGCCCGTTATGAAATCATGGGAACTCCTAGGATAACTGGTTCTCAATAAAGAGATCCCATGTTACAGGCTGTGTTTGAAAAATGACCGTTAAGAGCTGATTGGTTGGTGCTTTCTCTCTATCCCTGTCTGATGCTTAGTACATAGACCACACAGACTCCAAAGTTTGAAAACTGACAGTTTGGAGCGGATTGGCTGGTAGTTTGTCTCTCTCCCCGGTCATGGCCTAATGGGAGAGAGTTTTTTCTTGTTTCAAACAAATCTATGATATATATTTTCCACTAAAACACTATTGGGGATATGTATCAAAACTTCTAAAGGGGGAAGGTGGAGAAGTAGTAGCCCATAGCAACCAACTAGTTTCTTTCTATTATTCAGTTATTTTATAGAATGTTCTAGATAAATGATAGCCAGAAGCTTGTTGATTGCTATGGGCGACAACTTTCCTTGACCTTTTGGGAAAGTTGGTACATCTCCCCCAAGGTCACCTAAAAATTGATAAGTAGTGATTCCTATGTGCACACCTATATAAATATAACCTCATAATTGGTGAGTAGTGACATCATCACTTATATCGGTCGCCGCCATGCATTACCCAACCCATCCATACCTCCCAATCACCAATAGTTCAACACAGGTGACGACAATCATACATTAAGGGGGATATCCAATTAGCCACGTTTATTTACCGGGACTAATTGTCCCGCCAGGGGCTATCTAATTAGCCCCGATAAACCGCGGCACGCGCCGGCTTATCAGGGATTTTGTTTCACCTGCCTCCGGCAGGCGAAGCAGAATCCTGGGAAATAGACCCGCTGTTTCACCCGAAAACACACAGGTTTCACTGAACCTGTGTGTTTTCGGGAGAAAGGTTTTTTTTTTTTACACGCGATTTAACAGGATAGACTGTAAAAAAATAATAATGGTGAAACATCGGAAAAAAGTCAGATAAACGTCTGAAAACGGCCGTTTTTCGGACCCGATGTTTTTAACGGAGATAATTGGATATCCCCCTAAGAGTGAAGTCCGGGTAGAGGGCATTTTGTCCCTCCTGGAAAAGGTCATGTTGGGAGGTATGCACAATCTAATATATACCCCATTTCCCCAGGCCCCCCTGTCTTAAATGCCAGCGGCACTGACCGTTCCGACACTGAAGCCATTGATTTCAACAGCTGCAACTGTCATCGCCACATAACACAGCACTGTCCCGGGCTGTCTCAATAAGAGGGGGGTGCCGCTGGGGGATTTCTGACCAGCGCATGTGCACAGGCTACGCCAGCGCCGGGCCCCATCAGCAGGTACAGCCGCAAGACGGAGAGCGCACTTCACCAAAGAGGCGAGTTCACACTCTCCCTCATCGGCAAAATACCTATTAATACATTCCGCAAACGCGTGCTTCGCTGCGCTACATGGGAAAAGCCAATCGTTATCTCTCTACAAAGCTTAGTACATATCCCCCCTGCCAAAGTTACTTGCATCTTGTTTTGCTCTGCTCCCACCTCAGAAACAGCCCCAGCGACAGTATAGATTAGGGTTTTCATGACATCCTGAGTAAAGTCGGATACACACCTTAATGACGGAGCACCTGCTTCATGTAACAATACCGCTTCATCTGTGAAATCGTTCTATTGGACGTGCAGAACATCCGATGGGATGTTTCGGCCACCCAATTCATGCAACAATGAATGAGTGTGAATTAAAGGATCGACTGTGTCTAAATAGACCGTCAATAGGTCATAAGGCCAAAGGTTAAATGGTGGACATGGACTTAGGTTGACAGAGTCAAAAGGTCAACGCACTAACCCTCGCCATAGTGCCTGATATTCTCTGTTTATTCTGGTTACTTGTGGCCACCGGGCATAATACATTACCAACATTACTGGGTGTTATTGCTAGAGATGAGCGGGTTCGGTTTCTCTGAAACCGAACCCGCACGAACTTCATGTTTTTTTTACGGGTCCGAGCAGACTCGGATCCTCCCGCCTTGCTCGGTTAACCCGAGCGCGCCCGAACGTCATCATGACGCTGTCGGATTCTCGCGAGACTCGGATTCTATATAAGGAGCCGCGCGTCGCCGCCATTTTCACACGTGCATTGAGATTGATAGGGAGAGGACGTGGCTGGCGTCCTCTCCATTAGAAATTAGATTAGAAGAGAGAGAGAGATTGTGCAGTCAGACAGAGTTTACCACGGTGACCAGTGCAGTTGTTGTTAGTTAACTTTTATTTATTTTAATATAATATATCCGTTCTCTGCTATATCCGTTCTCTGCCTGAAAAAAAACGATACACAGCAGCAGCCAGTCACACAGTGTGACTCAGTCTGTGTGCACTCAGCTCAGCCCAGTGTGCTGCACATCAATGTATAAAAGGCAAAGCTTATAATAATTGTGGGGGAGACTGGGGAGCACTGCAGGTTGTTATAGCAGGAGCCCCCAGGAGTACATAATATTATATTAATTTAAAATTAAACAGTGCACACTTTTGCTGCAGGAGTGCCACTGCCAGTGTGACTAGTGGTGACCAGTGCCTGACCACCAGTATAGTAGTATATTGTTGTATGTATTGTATACTATCTCTTTATCAACCAGTCTATATTAGCAGCAGACACAGTACAGTGCGGTAGTTCACGGCTGTGGCTACCTCTGTGTCGGCAGTCGGAACTCGGCAGGCAGTCCGTCCATCCATAATTGTATTACAATATATACCACCTAACCGTGGTATTTTTTTTTCTTTCTTTATACCGTCGTCATAGTGTCATACTAGTTGTTACGAGTATACTACTATCTCTTTATCAACCAGTGTACAGTGCGGTAGTTCACGGCTGTGGCTACCTCTGTGTCGGCAGTCGGCAGGCAGTCCGTCCATCCATAATTGTATTATTATTATAATATATACCACCTAACCGTGGTTTTTTTTTCATTCTTTATACCGTCGTCATAGTGTCATACTAGTTGTTACGAGTATACTACTATCTCTTTATCAACCAGTGTACAGTGCGGTAGTTCACGGCTGTGGCTACCTCTGTGTCGGCAGTCGGCAGGCAGTCCGTCCATCCATAATTGTATTATTATTATAATATATACCACCTAACCGTGGTTTTTTTTTCATTCTTTATACCGTCGTCATAGTGTCATACTAGTTGTTACGAGTATACTACTATCTCTTTATCAACCAGTGTACAGTGCGGTAGTTCACGGCTGTGGCTACCTCTGTGTCGGCACTCGGCAGGCAGTCCGTCCATCCATAATTGTATTATTATTATAATATATACCACCTAACTGTGGTATTTTTTTTTCTTTCTTTATACCGTCGTCATAGTGTCATACTAGTTGTTACGAGTATACTACTATCTCTTTATCAACCAGTGTACAGTGCGGTAGTTCACGGCTGTGGCTACCTCTGTGTCGGCAGTCGGCAGGCAGTCCGTCCATCCATAATTGTATTATTATTATAATATATACCACCTAACTGTGGTATTTTTTTTTCTTTCTTTATACCGTCGTCATAGTGTCATACTAGTTGTTACGAGTATACTACTATCTCTTTATCAACCAGTGTACAGTGCGGTAGTTCACGGCTGTGGCTACCTCTGTGTCGGCAGTCGGCAGGCAGTCCGTCCATCCATAATTGTATTATTATTATAATATATACCACCTAACTGTGGTATTTTTTTTTCTTTCTTTATACCGTCGTCATAGTGTCATACTAGTTGTTACGAGTATACTACTATCTCTTTATCAACCAGTGTACAGTGCGGTAGTTCACGGCTGTGGCTACCTCTGTGTCGGCACTCGGCAGGCAGTCCGTCCATCCATAATTGTATTATTATTATAATATATACCACCTAACCGTGGTTTTTTTTTCATTCTTTATACCGTCGTCATAGTGTCATACTAGTTGTTACGAGTATACTACTATCTCTTTATCAACCAGTGTACAGTGCGGTAGTTCACGGCTGTGGCTACCTCTGTGTCGGCAGTCGGCAGGCAGTCCGTCCATCCATAATTGTATTATTATTATAATATATACCACCTAACTGTGGTATTTTTTTTTCTTTCTTTATACCGTCGTCATAGTGTCATACTAGTTGTTACGAGTATACTACTATCTCTTTATCAACCAGTGTACAGTGCGGTAGTTCACGGCTGTGGCTACCTCTGTGTCGGCAGTCGGCAGGCAGTCCGTCCATCCATAATTGTATTATTATTATAATATATACCACCTAACCGTGGTTTTTTTATACCACCTAACCGTGGCAGTCCGTCCATAATTGTATACTAGTATCCAATCCATCCATCTCCATTGTTTACCTGAGGTGCCTTTTAGTTCTGCCTATAAAATATGGAGAACAAAAAAGTTGAGGTTCCAAAATTAGGGAAAGATCAAGATCCACTTCCACCTCGTGCTGAAGCTGCTGCCACTAGTCATGGCCGAGACGATGAAATGCCAGCAACGTCGTCTGCCAAGGCCGATGCCCAATGTCATAGTACAGAGCATGTCAAATCCAAAACACCAAATATCAGAAAAAAAAGGACTCCAAAACCTAAAATAAAATTGTCGGAGGAGAAGCGTAAACTTGCCAATATGCCATTTACCACACGGAGTGGCAAGGAACGGCTGAGGCCCTGGCCTATGTTCATGGCTAGTGGTTCAGCTTCACATGAGGATGGAAGCACTCAGCCTCTCGCTAGAAAACTGAAAAGACTCAAGCTGGCAAAAGCACCGCAAAGAACTGTGCGTTCTTTGAAATCCCAAATCCACAAGGAGAGTCCAATTGTGTCGTTTGCGATGCCTGACCTTCCCAACACTGGACGTGAAGAGCATGCGCCTTCCACTATTTGCATGCCCCCTGCAAGTGCTGGAAGGAGCACCCGCAGTCCAGTTCCTGATAGTCAGATTGAAGATGTCAGTGTTGAAGTACACCAGGATGAGGAGGATATGGGTGTTGCTGGCGCTGGGGAGGAAATTGACCAGGAGGATTCTGATGGTGAGGTGGTTTGTTTAAGTCAGGCACCCGGGGAGACACCTGTTGTCCGTGGGAGGAATATGGCCGTTGACATGCCAGGTGAAAATACCAAAAAAATCAGCTCTTCGGTGTGGAGGTATTTCACCAGAAATGCGGACAACAGGTGTCAAGCCGTGTGTTCCCTTTGTCAAGCTGTAATAAGTAGGGGTAAGGATGTTAACCACCTCGGAACATCCTCCCTTATACGTCACCTGCAGCGCATTCATAATAAGTCAGTGACAAGTTCAAAAACTTTGGGTGACAGCGGAAGCAGTCCACTGACCAGTAAATCCCTTCCTCTTGTAACCAAGCTCACGCAAACCACCCCACCAACTCCCTCAGTGTCAATTTCCTCCTTCCCCAGGAATGCCAATAGTCCTGCAGGCCATGTCACTGGCAAGTCTGACGAGTCCTCTCCTGCCTGTGATTCCTCCGATGCATCCTTGCGTGTAACGCCTACTGCTGCTGGCGCTGCTGTTGTTGCCGCTGGGAGTCGATGGTCATCCCAGAGGGGAAGTCGTAAGCCCACTTGTACTACTTCCAGTAAGCAATTGACTGTTCAACAGTCCTTTGCGAGGAAGATGAAATATCACAGCAGTCATCCTACTGCAAAGCGGATAACTGAGTCCTTGACAACTATGTTGGTGTTAGACGTGCGTCCGGTATCCGCCGTTAGTTCACAGGGAACTAGACAATTTATTGAGGCAGTGTGCCCCCGTTACCAAATACCATCTAGGTTCCACTTCTCTAGGCAGGCGATACCGAGAATGTACACGGACGTCAGAAAAAGACTCACCAGTGTCCTAAAAAATGCAGTTGTACCCAATGTCCACTTAACCACGGACATGTGGACAAGTGGAGCAGGGCAGGGTCAGGACTATATGACTGTGACAGCCCACTGGGTAGATGTATGGACTCCCGCCGCAAGAACAGCAGCGGCGGCACCAGTAGCAGCATCTCGCAAACGCCAACTCTTTCCTAGGCAGGCTACGCTTTGTATCACCGCTTTCCAGAATACGCACACAGCTGAAAACCTCTTACGGCAACTGAGGAAGATCATCGCGGAATGGCTTACCCCAATTGGACTCTCCTGTGGATTTGTGGCATCGGACAACGCCAGCAATATTGTGTGTGCATTAAATATGGGCAAATTCCAGCACGTCCCATGTTTTGCACATACCTTGAATTTGGTGGTGCAGAATTTTTTAAAAAACGACAGGGGCGTGCAAGAGATGCTGTCGGTGGCCAGAAAAATTGCGGGACACTTTCGGCGTACAGGCACCACGTACAGAAGACTGGAGCACCACCAAAAACTACTGAACCTGCCCTGCCATCATCTGAAGCAAGAAGTGGTAACGAGGTGGAATTCAACCCTCTATATGCTTCAGAGGTTGGAGGAGCAGCAAAAGGCCATTCAAGCCTATACAATTGAGCACGATATAGGAGATGGAATGCACCTGTCTCAAGTGCAGTGGAGAATGATTTCAACGTTGTGCAAGGTTCTGATGCCCTTTGAACTTGCCACACGTGAAGTCAGTTCAGACACTGCCAGCCTGAGTCAGGTCATTCCCCTCATCAGGCTTTTGCAGAAGAAGCTGGAGGCATTGAAGAAGGAGCTAACACGGAGCGATTCCGCTAGGCATGTGGGACTTGTGGATGCAGCCCTTAATTCGCTTAACAAGGATTCACGGGTGGTCAATCTGTTGAAATCAGAGCACTACATTTTGGCCACCGTGCTCGATCCTAGATTTAAAGCCTACCTTGGATCTCTCTTTCCGGCAGACACAGGTCTGCTGGGGTTGAAAGACCTGCTGGTGACAAAATTGTCAAGTCAAGCGGAACGCGACCTGTCAACATCTCCTCCTTCACATTCTCCCGCAACTGGGGGTGCGAGGAAAAGGCTCAGAATTCCGAGCCCACCCGCTGGCGGTGATGCAGGGCAGTCTGGAGCGACTGCTGATGCTGACATCTGGTCCGGACTGAAGGACCTGACAACGATTACGGACATGTCGTCTACTGTCACTGCATATGATTCTCTCAACATTGATAGAATGGTGGAGGATTATATGAGTGACCGCATCCAAGTAGGCACGTCACACAGTCCGTACTTATACTGGCAGGAAAAAGAGGCAATTTGGAGGCCCTTGCACAAACTGGCTTTATTCTACCTAAGTTGCCCTCCCACAAGTGTGTACTCCGAAAGAGTGTTTAGTGCCGCCGCTCACCTTGTCAGCAATCGGCGTACGAGGTTACATCCAGAAAATGTGGAGAAGATGATGTTCATTAAAATGAATTATAATCAATTCCTCCGCGGAGACATTGACCAGCAGCAATTGCCTCCACAAAGTACACAGGGAGCTGAGATGGTGGATTCCAGTGGGGACGAATTGATAATCTGTGAGGAGGGGGATGTACACGGTGATATATCGGAGGGTGAAGATGAGGTGGACATCTTGCCTCTGTAGAGCCAGTTTGTGCAAGGAGAGATTAATTGCTTCTTTTTTGGGGGGGGTCCAAACCAACCCGTCATATCAGTCACAGTCGTGTGGCAGACCCTGTCACTGAAATGATGGGTTGGTTAAAGTGTGCATGTCCTGTTTTGTTTATACAACATAAGGGTGGGTGGGAGGGCCCAAGGATAATTCCATCTTGCACCTCTTTTTTCTTTTCTTTTTCTTTGCATCATGTGCTGATTGGGGAGGGTTTTTTGGAAGGGACATCCTGCGTGACACTGCAGTGCCACTCCTAGATGGGCCCGGTGTTTGTGTCGGCCACTAGGGTCGCTTATCTTTCTCACACAGTCAGCTACCTCATTGCGCCTCTTTTTTTCTTTGCGTCATGTGCTGTTTGGGGAGGGTTTTTTGGAAGGGACATCCTGCGTGACACTGCAGTGCCACTCCTAGATGGGCCCGGTGTTTGTGTCGGCCACTAGGGTCGCTTATCTTACTCACACAGCGACCTCGGTGCAAATTTTAGGACTAAAAATAATATTGTGAGGTGTGATGTGTTCAGAATAGGCTGAAAATGAGTGTAAATTATGTTTTTTGAGGTTAATAATACTTTGGGATCAAAATTACCCCCAAATTCTATGATTTAAGCTGTTTTTTAGGGTTTTTTGAAAAAAACACCCGAATCCAAAACACACCCGAATCCGACAAAAAAAATTCGGTGAGGTTTTGCCAAAACGCGGTCGAACCCAAAACACGGCCGCGGAACCGAACCCAAAACCAAAACACAAAACCCGAAAAATTTCAGGCGCTCATCTCTAGTTATTGCAGGGATCCATTGGCGTATTTATAATGGGTGCATTGTGTGTGGTGCTCACTGGCCCCTGAGCCCAGGGCAGGGGGGGGGGGGAGCCCACACTGCACATTTTTGGAATATTTACCCCTCCAGAGTGCCACACCGACATCTGCAGCACTGTGAACCCACCATGAAAATGGTGCGGCAGCCATTTTCATGGTATGCACAGTAGAGAAATCACTGAGAAAATGTCCGCCGCACCATTTTCATGGAGATCTGCGCATGAACAGCAGAGCCTGAGCCCTCTAGAGCTCAGACGCTACAGCGCTGCCAACAGAGAGGAGGCTGGACACGGGCCTCCTGCTCTCTTAAAGCGGCCCTGCAGGGAACAGAAGCGGATTATAGCCACGTCCTCAGAGAAGATTATATACTGGAGTGGAGAGTAAACCCAGTCACATCTCCAAACTGGACACGTGGTAAGTCTTTGAAGGTATTGGATATACTGGGTTAGTGATCCTTATGTTTTATATGTGGCTTTACTTTTAGCGCAATTACTCTTTAAATCAAGGAATCAAGCTGAAGTCTGGAACGATGGAATAAATCTGAATATTTATAGGCAAACATAAATATACATTAAATCGAGCGTCCAGCCAAGCCGTCACAGGATTCCATTTTGGAAAATTAGAACAAAATAATTCAGATCTGTGATCTATGAACCCTCCCCCTTATCCAGGGGTGGGGAGCCTCAGGCCTGCGGGCTGCTTAAGGCCCGCAAAGCCACTTGATCCGGCCCGGCCAGGCTCTCCTCACCGAGGGAGATGCCGGGTGCCCGCTGAGATTTTGTTACCAGCGGGCACCCAGCTCCTTCTGCTCAGCGGCAGCCAGAGGCCGCAGCTCACTCCTGATCTACGGCTTCCGGCTCTGGCAGTGAGCTGCTGTGCGCTATGGGAGAGACGTCATGATGTCTCTCCCATAGTCCCGATGAGCAGGCGGCCAGGCAGAGGGTAACGGTCCGGAAGTAGGAGCGGGGTTGGTAAGTATTGTGCGGTTATTTTTTGTGTGTATGTGTGTGTGTGTGTGTGTGTGTGTGTGTGTGTGTGTAAGCGGCGCTACTAGGGGGTATAACTACAGGCGGCATATCTACTGGGGCATAACAACTGACTGGGGGCATATCTACTGGGGTATAACAACTGACTGGGGGCATATCTACTGGGGCATAACAACTGACTGGGGGCATATCTACTGGGGCATTACAACTGACTGGGGGCATATCTAATGGGGCATAACAACTGACTGGGGACATATCTAATGGGGCATAACAACTGACTGGGGGCATATCTAATGGGGCATAACAACTGACTGGGGACATATCTACTGGGGCATAACAACTGACTGGGGGAATATCTACTGGGGCATAACAACTGACTGGGGGCATATCTACTGGGGCATAACAACTGACTGGGGGCATATCTACTGGGGCATAACAACTGACTGGGGGAATATCTACTGGGGCATTACAACTGACTGGGGGCATATCTAATGGGGCATAACAACTGACTGGGGGCATATCTACTGGGGCATAACAACTGACTGGGGGCATATCTACTGGGGCATTACAACTGACTGGGGGAATATCTACTGGGGCATTACAACTGACTGGGGGCATATCTAATGGGGCATAACAACTGACTGGGGGCATATCTAATGGGGCATAACAACTGACTGGGGGCATATCTAATGGGGCATAACAACTGACTGGGGACATATCTAATGGGGCATAACAACTGACTGGGGGCATATCTATTGGGGCATAACAACTGACTGGGGGCATATCTACTGGGGCATAACAACTGACTGGGGTCATAACTACTGACTGGGGTCATAATTACTGGGGGGCAGGCTAATTTTTAAGTTGATAATTTTTGTATGGCCCCCAAAGGATTTTATAAATATCCAAATGGCCCATGGTCGAAAAAAGGTTCCCCACCCCTGAAGCCTAATCCATACATACACCCCTTTCCAGAAGATCACTACTGATGAAATAGTGAATACGCGGAAATGCTTCAACAGCTACATGAACTCTATGGGGTTTATTCGCTAAGCAGCAAGCATTACACTCCGTGTTTTCCTATTAAACGCATTGCCCTTTTGTAAATTTCAGGCTTTAAACTTTCCGGGGGAAGCCGCAGCTTTTACAATCCTCCGCTGAGTAAACAAACCACTATGAAACGGTGTTCGTGGTCGGCCAATGAATTTTTGCAGGGTCTACTACACTAAGGATGTATTGAGCAGCCTAGGGCTGACTGGCAGTATGGCAGCGGAACGCTATACTGGGTGTCCCCCCTGCTGCAGTGCCGCCAGCTCTGCCTGGTAGGGTTAACGCTACGAGATAGTAACGGAAAATTCTGGAGGACCGTTAGCCTCTCAGCACTTTTTGGGGGAGACCATATGTTTTTTTAAAAATTATGTTTCCAAAACATCCTAAAATGTTTGCACGGCTTCATAACCCTCCGCTCGTCACCAAGAGATTGGTGTGTCTCCCTTCCAAACACTGTATATCCCACGATTCGGGGGTACCAGAATCAAGCTCTGACATTGCATTGCCTGCAAGTTTTCCGCCATCCAGGCAGGGCCGTCAAGAGCTCTGATAGGCACAGGTACAGGTGGGAGGAGCATAGCCTTGCAAGGTGTGGCCACTCTGAAAACTGAAATAAATAAATACTAGAGTGTCATGAAGGGCCACCACACGCTGTATCAAACCGTGGAGAGAGATAATCCAGCTCCTGTCCTTTTACACATCCTGTAACATGACAGTTGGGAGCTGATTGGCTGGAACTTTATCTCTCTCCATTTTATTTATTTCTCTCCAGAAACTGCAGAAAGTACGTATTTTAGCTGCTGTAATCTTCAGGTGTTACGCGCCGCTATACAATATGATACCGTATAATTATTTTGTATATGCGAGTGACTAACAAACTTAGTAGGTTTACAATTATGCACATTCAATGATTTGATTGATTACCTAGAGCAGGCTTTTTCAACCAGTGTGCCGTGGCACACTAGTGTGCCGCGACCAGTTGCAAGGTGTGCCGCGGAGCCAGAGCAGCTTCCTGCACCTTCAGAGTGAACTGTTGGCCCCGGGCTCTTCTTAGAGGATCAGTCATGCTCCGCCGTGACCTATGCCTTGATGACGCGGCAGATTGATATCATAGGTCACGGCCGCCGCGTCTCACCACCCACCCAGCCCACCCGCCTGTATACACATCTTTCAGTTCCTGCCTGCATCCACAGCTTTCCTTGCCCACCCACATCCACACCAGCCCGACCGCCCGCTGCTCAGTACTCGCAGCACTCCACTATGAGCTAACCAGTAGGGGCTAATATTTATGTTATTTCTCCTGTGGGTAACAATAGGATTTATGGGGGGGAACAATGTGAATAATTCATGTGGGGAGCAATAGGATTTATGTGGGGAGAAATGTGATTGATTTATGTGGGGAGCAATGTAATTGTTTTTCCTGTGTAGGCCAATGTATGTGTGGATTCTTTTTTTACTGTGAGGGCCAATGTGTGTTTTTCTTCTTTTTTTTTTTCTGTCGGGAACTGATGGTGTGCCTTGACAATTTTAAATTATTGTTTGGTGTGCCGCGAGTAAAAAAAGGTTGAAAATCACTGACCTAGAGCCTTTTCTTGGTTATTTATATATAGATTTGATGACCGGGAGTAGCTATGATGTTCTCCCTCACAGCGGGCAGTACTGAAAGCCAGGAAAATCCTGACACAATCGTTATTACATTGCAAATTTACCTTTTTTATGTCTACATTAAACTGATGCAAAAGGGAAAATAAAAGGGTTAAAGTCCATTAAATTCCCTTTTAAAACAATAGATCCAAAGCTGCTGTGGAATTTTCACACGGAACTCGTTTAGCTACAGATTGCTCGCTGTAAATCTCTGATTCCGTTTCGCCATTCCATTCTCAGTTTACGGAATTTACACTCTATGGGGTATATTCAATTGAGGTCGGATCCATTCCGACATGCATTTGTCGGAATGGATCCGACAAGGGCTATTCAATGCCCATCTCAATTCGACTTTAAAAAAGTCGAATTGAGATGAGGGACCGGAGAGGGGGGAGACGGGGGACAGCCGCGGGGAGACGGGGGACAGCAGCGACTCCAGCAAGTGTAGCCGGAGGATCTGTCACAGCCGCCGCTCACGATAGCGTCCACCCGGCCCCACCCGAGGTCTCGCTTGCTGGAGCCGGGTGGATGCTGCTGTGAGCGGCGGCTGTGAAACATCCTCCGCCTATGCTGTCAGCTGCTGCTGTAGCGCTGCTGTCCTCCGTCTGCCCGCGACTCTCCCCGTCTCTGCTCCCGCAACTCAATTCGACTTTTTTTAAAGTCGAATTGAGATGGTCGAAAAGGGGACCAAAACCGACAGAAGAATGCGTATCGGCAGCTATTGCAATAATCCACGTGCTTTTCGACAAATCGAGTTCCTCGACTTGTTGAATAATTGGGGTTAGATTGAATAGGTCGGAAGTCGGAAGCCCTTCCGACCTAAAAAAGTCGAAAACTGACGTCTTTTCGACAGACGGCAGCTTTCGACTTCAATTTAACATAACCCTATAAACAACAGCGCAACTTCGGTCTTCTCAGTGACGTCATTGCGGTATAATAAGGGAAAACGCCATTTGGCACACAAGAAATGGTGGGGGGAACAAACGGAACACTGAGGACCAAATTCTGCATATCGGAATATTTAGTGCAATACTTTTGAAAGATCTCATCACGAGACCAGAAGAAAAGCCAGAAAAATGCCGGAGGCGGCTGATCCGTAAACGGCAGAGACACAGATATGCAAAGTCTTCCCGGCCCCATAATGACATTTACAGTGTTAGAAGATAACATTTCTCATTTCTCAGCGTTACATGAGTAAATAGCAGGAGTATGCATGTCTTAGATGTTTATGTCTTGTGCTTATACTTTCAGATTGATGGTATTTCCATCTGCGAGGTGCCGTCTTCTGCGGCAAAGGGAGATGAATGGAATGTGATGCTCATTTTGATGTACTAAAGTAAGCTCTGATTAAGAGATCTCGTATACTCCCGGCTATGGCTCATACGGACACTCCAAAATGGCATATTTCATAAATTCCACATCAAGAGGACAAATTGCTTTGAAAATCCCCCTATTTCAAGAGATTCTATTTTCTGTGTTTGTAAGTGATCTGATCTGTGCTGGGATTCAGGAATTAGAAAGCAGCGCTCACGGAACCTCTAGAACTTGTACAAAGTTTTCAAAGGGGGCGTTGGGACTGCAAGTAACCAGATGTTTCTTACCCTTTGCTAAACCATTGCCCAGTAATAGGAACTGGAGCTACAAAATACTTTTCTGTAACACACAAAATATGTTCATTCTAAATGACGGCATAATAGGGGCTTATGCAGAAGGCTACGCCGATTTGCGCAGTGTAATTTGGATTACTAAACATCCTAGTGACATTTGGTGGACCCCTTCATTCTAAGTAAGCATTCGTTACCTCTCATACCAAGAAATAAAGACATGGCAGAAAAATTGCTAGCTATTTATTTGACCCTAACCATAGCAAACCTGTAAATGAAAACTTTTGTTAAGATGCCGAATCAGCCGGCATATGGTGGCAGAAAAAAGAACGGCTCTATTAACTGACGCTAACCTTAAAGTGCTAAAATCAAAACTATCCTAATTTAATTACAAACTATCAACAACGGTAATAGGTGCTAGCTCCACCCCCACAGTGACTTCCCACCCTGATGGGTGCCCATTCCGCTGCCTCCCGGTCGGGTGGTCGAGCGGCCAATAAGTCGATGGAGGTGAGTGCACCTAAACCAAATCAAACTGTAAATCACTACAGCTTACTATACAACTACAAACTGCCGTTCTTTTCCGCCGATAAATAGCCAACGATAAAACCAGCCAACAATTCAATGCCAATACACTCCGTGCCAGAACCTCTACCAACAGGGCGGGAGGGTGGGAAGGCAATTTCACCAACAAGAGAGAGACAAAATGGCTATCCTTCCCTATATATACTAACCCTCCCCTTTTCCAAAGGGCTGTACTTTCCTTTCCAGCTAGATCCACCCCTCACCAGATGTTTAACTCATTCCTTTCCTATGCTGTCAATTCTCTCTCCTTAAATCATCGTATGTTCATACAGAGAATACAGGAATAAGCGCACAACTCCTTCAAGTATGACTGGAGAGGTGGAATTAGGGGAGGACGGCACTCTAACGCAGGCCAAGCTTAGTAATGGCGGTCATGAAGACCAGCGTTTAGGTCTATAGGGTCCGTTGCTTTTTGGCACCTGCTACAGGTGATGATACTGTACTGTAGCTTGGAATCAACTAATGTATGAGCATCTCAAAATGTGCATGCAGATAGCTACAGTAAGTATCGAAGAATAGCTCAGGAATGACAGGAAGGATCCACGCCAAATGAGGAAGACTCTCCATGTTGCAGGAGAAGCGTACTACTTTAGTCTTCCTGTCCTACAGGGAGACTTCATTCCCTATACCAAGATGGCCACCAAGATCTTTTCTGAGCATGTGCAGGGGCCATCTTGTCTTCACTGTGGGAGACTGTGCTAGACACGCCTTCCACTTAGCTCCAAACACAGCCTGTAACATGGCATCTAGGAGCCGGTTGGCTGGTACTTTATCTCTCTCCGCTTTATCAGTCTCCAAGGCTTCGTATAACTGCCCCTGAATCTGCATACAAAGTGCTGCGATGCAGTGGCTGCGGCTTTTTCTCGCGCAAAGTTCTGTTGCGCTTCATCTGCGACTTTCTACATATTTAAAACTAATCCCTGTGCGGTTAAAGTCGCAGCCTGGCGTCTCTGGCACAGATTGGTGTTTCGCTGCAAATAGGACACAAGCCAGGAGGGGGTAAAATGCACTTTCAGACAAGTACTAGAAACAGAGACTCCCTGAGATCTTTTGAAGGACAGATAGAGCGGTAAGATGGGCTCCCGCAGGAAGGGGAAGGTTGGGGCTCGGGTAACCTTGTCTATTTGCTTCCTCGGATGAACAATTCCATCTCCGTAACCACCTGCAGGACATCTTTGAGAGCAACTAGACTGGTTTCCGGTTCCCGAGGACAGAACACACAAGAAAACCCAGGAAGAGCGCAGTTTACTATGAAGCCGGCGTGGGACGCAGAAAGCAGCGGCATGCAGATTTTCCACAAGCACAAATACCCTTCATCTTGGCTGGTTCCCTGTGGTTTGCGCATTCCCAAGAGATCTTGTTAGGAGAATCCTGCTCTCGCCTTCTCCTTGGTATTTCACATACTGCCAAATCCTGGACTTTAAAGAATCTCGATCTAAGTCCCAGACTCGCTCTTCTGCTTCCAGCTACTGTAGCATGAAACAGAACCGCCTCCCGCTATATAATGCTGCAGAGCCCGGATACATACAGCATGTTACACAGGAACTAGCAGGAGAATAATCTGCTGTATAACTGAAGTCACACCACAAGATAGACGTGTCCACTGTATATCTGACCTTGTGGGCGTCTTTGTACTTATGTAAGGTTACTGTATGTTCCACCCCCATATCTATACACACACACACACACACACACACACACACACACACACACACACATAATTTATATATACAGTATTTCATATGAAACATTTAATAAAAATATATTGGGTACAAGTTACAGTCAATACATGACAATATAGCCGGTGTATTATCACATGGCGAGGGTTGTATGCAGTGGGCACCACCCCCTTTTCCGTAGCATCAGGGCTGGATTAAGCCTTGGGGGTGCCCAGGGCACTTAAGACATGCGGTCGCGAATATTAGATTTTGCATTCCTCCCAACGTGACCCAACGGGAAGGGAGCAAAGGCTCCGGCACAGTACCAATACTTGAAGATGCCACTGGGAAGAAGTTTGGGTAACAATATTTTATTTATTTATGATCAGTTTCTTATATAGCGCAGCATTTTCCGTTGCGCTTTACTATTAGAACAACAGTAACAGAACATAACTGGGTAAAAACAGACAGACAAAGGTAGGAAGGCCCTGCTCGCAAGCTTACACTCTATAGGGAAATAGGCATTGATACATAAGGATAGATGCTACCTGTTACATAATGTTTCCCCAGATTGCTAGGTTCTTAATGGGTTGTAAGATATGATCACCCCGCAATGTTGGAAGACAAAATGTGAGGTTATGTGTACTGTACAGAGAGGATGTAATTAGATAGGGAAGCACTGAAGGTTATGTGGGTGGGTCTGGAATTTGATAGGCTTGTCTGAAGAGGTGAGTTTTCAGGGAACGTTTAAAGGTTTGGAGACTAGAGGCGAGTCTTATTGTGCGTGGGAGGGCATTCCACAGAGGGTGCAGCCCGGATAAAGTCCTGTAATTTTGAGTGTGAACATGTAATGCGTGTGGATGAGAGACGCAGATCTTGTGCAGAGTGGAGGGGTCTGGTAGGGAGATATTTTGAGATGAGTGAGGAGATGTACAGTATGTTGGTGTAGTTTGGTTAATAGCCTTGTATGTAAGTAAAAGTATTATATATTGAATACGGTAGAATACCGGTAACCAATGGAGGGACCGACAGAGTGGATCTGCAGACGATGAACGTCTAGCGAGGAAGATTGGCCTCGCAGCTGCATTCAGAATGGATTGTAGTGGTGAGAGCCTATGTTTGGGAAGACCTGTCAGGAGACTATTACAATAATCAATGCGGGAGATGATGAGAGCGTGGATTAGAGTTTTTACAGTGTCTTGTGTTAGATAAGGGCATATTTTGGATATGTTTTTTAGGGGCATGTAACATGATTTAGAGACAGATTGAATGTGTGGAACAAAGGACAGATCAGAGTCAAGGATGACACCTAGGCAGCGAGCTTGTGGGGTGGGGTGGATAGTCGCATTGTCAACAGTTATGTAGATATCAGGTTGGTAACTACTCTTGGCAATATTCTATAGTATAGGCCAGAGTTTCCCAAACTCCGCCATTACAGTCCAGGTTTTCAGGCTATCCATGCTTGAGCAGTTAAGTCAAATTGATTGAGGTACTAATTAAATCAAATTGAGGCAGTAATTAAGACACCTGTGGTCAAGCATGGATAGCCTTAAAACATGGATGGTAATGTCCTGGTATAGGCGATAGGCGAGAGAGACTAGATAAAAATCTGAACTTTCTGTATCAAACATATTTATCTTGTATAAATAACATGAGTGGTCAGGAAAAGTTACAGATCCTATAGTAAATATGCATACTTACAGATGTGTCCTCGTACATCGGGCCTAATTCAGACCCGTTTTCGCACAGCAGCCGATCAGGTCTGAACTGCGCATGCGCCGGCGCACTGATGCCAAACAGCCGATGGCTGTCTCAGCCCTGCAATCGCCTTCGCCCGATTGACAGGCATAGGCGGTCGCTGGGCGGGAGGGGGCCGGCAGCGTTTAGCCGCCTTTTGGGGGGCACGGTCCGGGCAACGAAGGTGTGCCCGGACGTTGGAGGGGGGGCCGCGGCTGCTGCGTGACGTCACACGCAGCCGATGCGACCCTCACAGCGATGAGTAGCTCCTGCCAGCGCGCAGGAGCTGCGCTGGCAGGGAGCTACTCCTAAAGTACAAAAGCATCGCCGCTGTGCGATGCTTTTGTACTTGTGCGGGGTGGGGGGGTCGACCCTGACATGCGGGGCGGACTAGCCCTGGGCTGGGCGTCCCCCCGCATGTCTGAAGACTGATCATAAATGTGCTAAATTTACCACATCTACGATCAGGTGTGAATTAGGCCCATCATTGCTGCAACAGCCACTCTCAGCGCGCCGATTCCTCCGAGACTCTGCTAGCATAGTGCGTCTTTTTTTTGCATGTTTTTTTTTTTTTTGCTGAAAATGCGTCTTAGTCGCAATGCGATGCGATTAGGATGCACCAGGAGACTGCGGATAATTTGATATGCAACACTCATATACAGTATCTGTATGCGACATAAGCTGGGCACACAGTACGCGATATTTTAAATGATATCGCTCGTTTTTTAACCCTTTTGAGCTATATCATTTGCAATATCGCCCAGTGTGTACGCACTATATCGTTAACGAGGCGCACTCCCGCGGGTAGTTATGGATATAGTTGTCATCTGTGCATGCAGCTCAATTTTGGCTGCGTCGGCAAAACTGCATGTTCGGGCCGGCGGCCGGGTGACGTTACTGAACGATATCGCTGGCAATATCGCTCAGTGTGTACGCACTATATCAGCCGCCCGGGAGGGTAGGGAAAACACTAGGCGATATCGCTCATGGAGTGTATCGCCTAGTGTGTATCCGGCTTTTGTCTCTGAATCTGTCTATGAAGTGCTACAAAGTAGCAGCCGCAGCTTTTTTCCCAATACAAGTTCCGTTGTGCTTCGTATACACTACAGACTCTGTCACACACAGAGATACAAGTGCTGCATATCGAATTCATCAGTCTCCTGAAGTGTCCTAGTCAAATCACGTTGCAAAGCGCGTTCTAGTCGAATCGTGTTGCGACTAAGATGCATTTTCTGCAATCCCCCCCCCCCCGCCAAAAAAAAAAACACATCACACAACACTAGCAGAGTTGCATGAACCGGACGGCTCACCCGCACTAGGCAGTTTGTGCTGCATGACGTATTGGGGCTGGATGTATGAAGACACATCTGTAGTATAACCAGTAGGAGACAGAAATGCTCTTTATAGGCACACATTCTCCACCTCATGGTAAGACTCCTGTCTCTTCTTGCTGGCAGCTGCTCTCTGGTCTCGTGCCCTAATTGAGCGCTCAAATCCCCATACTCAGCAGTACTTTCCGTCAGCTTTGCGTGTTACGCCTCTGAGAGCGGATTGCCAGTATATGGAGATACTGTACTGGCCAAAACATGCATAACACGAGCTACCATCAGCAGCTTTCATGTAACTGAATGAATGTTGATTTAAAATGCAGAGAACCTAACTCTCCTTGTAAATCACTACACACTTAAGGTTCCTTAGTGTCCTATCAGATAATTTAAAACACAGAGCAAGTCTCATATAAAGTACTGTAGGGTGTAACGTAGAAACTTTTACCCCTTTCACATAGCAAAAATAACCCGGTATTGAGCCGGCATATTGCTGGGTCGACACGGGTCGCTGTGCGGTGTGAAAGGGCCCATGGTGAATTCCCAGAAATGAAGCGTCAGTCCCCGCCCCTGTATAGCAACCCAACCCGGCAATATGCCAGGTCGGGAAGGCAACCTATAGGCTTAGATGCCAGGTCCCACCCGGTAAGGACCGGTTTCCAATTACCTGGTGGGACCTAGCATTTGCGATGTGAAAGGGGTAATTGTAACTCCGAACCTCATTCCCTTTAGTTCTACTCCAGAATAGACCAGCACCCCAGGGTTTAAACTGGGAGAAGGTTGAGCCCTTTAACCCTTCTAGAAAGTTCTTGGGTTTGCTGTGGTGCGCTCCCTGGGTCAGCTCACGACAATTTTCGATAAAATCCAATGGCAGGTAACTATGTTCATCCAACCTTGACCAGCAAGAGTAAGACAGATGTAGGGAAATTCATATATCTTCTTTCTGAACACTCCACCAATTCACCATCAAAGGTAATCCCCAAAAAAGAATTATAAATTCGCATATAGTGAAGTACAATTTTATTCTAATTGGTGTGCAAATTAGCAAAAAGTATTCAGTGCAAATAAAGTATTCAGTGCAATAAAATTCATGGGGTATAACTTCCCATATAATACATCACATAACCCCACTGGGTAAAAATAGCAGCAATTGATACAATAATAATCCAAATAATTTATGGGGTATCGCTTCCCACAATCAGGATAATATACCACAGAGGATATAAATAGCAGCAATCAATACTTAAAAATAATATAAAATCCACCACTGATTAGGCGGACCTGCGTACCAGATTTCATGGGGTGTCAACTCGCCCACCCAAATTCGCATGGAAGGTTGCCTCCCTCAGGTGATTGATTGGAGGGACCTTCCATGACCAGAGGGGAGCAAAATCAGCCGAGAATCTGCATGCTTTGATTGTTGCTGCTAATCCCGGGAGGCAACCTTCCATGCGAATTTGGGTGGGCGAGTTGACACCCCATGAAATCTGGTACGCAGGTCCGCCTAATCAGTGGTGGATTTTATATTATTTTTAAGTATTGATTGCTGCTATTTATATCCTCTGTGGTATATTATCCTGATTGTGGGAAGCGATACCCCATAAATTATTTGGATTATTATTGTATCAATTGCTGCTATTTTTACCCAGTGGGGTTATGTGATGTATTATATGGGAAGTTATACCCCATGAATTTTATTGCACTGAATACTTTATTTGCACTGAATACTTTTTGCTAATTTGCACACCAATTAGAATAAAATTGTACTTCACTATATGCGAATTTATAATTCTTTTTTGGGGATTACCTTTGATGGTGAATTGGTGGAGTGTTCAGAAAGAAGATATATGAATTTCCCTACATCTGTCTTACTCTTGCTGGTCAAGGTTGGATGAACATAGTTACCTGCCATTGGATTTTATCGAAAATTGTCGTGAGCTGACCCAGGGAGCGCACCACAGCAAACCCAAGAACTTTCTAGAAACTGTAAAGGACTAAGGTGACAGTCCTGTCTGTTTGGTTGCTGCACCTTTGTATTGAAGCGCCATCTTTACATTTTTCTGTTGTATTGCCCTTTAACCCTTCTATTCTAACCCATTACTGTACCCCCGCCATGACAATGGAATGAGGCGCACGTTTGGCTGGGTACGGCGTGGTGACTCTCCGGATCCTCACTGCCTCTTAGTCAATTCCTAGGCTGCGTTCTCCTCAGCGTTGGCTCGGTGCTTTAAAGTCTGCTTAGAGATTGGAGCACATAATTGTAGTTAATAAGAGGCTTCTAGCACTACGTACAGCTGGCTTATTAGCCAATACTGAGCATTTGCATGTTGATTTAGCCAATTAGAAAAACAGCTGGCCATCTACATCCATCTCCAGCCAGCCACAATGTAACACGCCGGAGACAGCAGCATGTGCTACACAGAATGCATTTGGGTTTTCAAAACCTTAAATTAAGTCCCGTGATCCAACATAGGGGCCAGCTGTTTAACAGTCACTTTGTAAAATATTATGGGGGAAATGCATCAAAGCTTGGAGAGAGATACACTTGGGGGGGGGGGGTTAAAGTGCCAACCAATCAGTTCCTGTCTTTTGTTTCAAGCACAACCTGTTACATGACAGCTAGGAGCTGATCGGCTGGTACTTTATCTCTCTCCAAGTCTTGATAAACCTCCCCCTGTATTTTAAAGCAAAATGGTGTTAAATTTCCCACTCGGAATCAGTGATCCATGTAAAAAAAAAAAAAAAAAAAAAAAAGAGACGATCCCTCTGACAAACCTAAAAACGAATCTGCCTTCATTTATCAATAAAAGATTCCTGGAGGAGCGTCTGAACGATACGCACCTGCCTCAGTGACCCGCAGATGCTAACGCTTTAGGGGAGGATGTACCAAGCCTTTGAGAGAGATAGAATGCAGAAGTTGCCCATAGCAACCAATTGGCTTGTACCTATCATTTATCTAGCACAGTCTGACCGGTCTAAGCTGATTGTTTGATAGGGGTAACTTCTCTTCTTCATCTGCCACTTGAACATTGTGCTCCTCTTCTAACTCCCAGTAATATTGAGAGAGTTACATTTTAGGCAACATGTAGCCAGTCATCCAGGTTTTTTATCAACTACAAATACCAGCAAGCACTGCCAGTCTCTCCAGAACCATGAGTTGGCGACTTTTGGAAAAACTCAAAGCCTAAGATGCTTAAAAGCCATTAAAATGAGCAAATTTTCCCTGATTTGTAGATAATGCTTTTTCTTTGATTGAACGCTCCTTATAAAATGAATGAGTTCGGGCTGCGTGGAGCTATTTACTATACTAATCCACTGCAAGGGTTCTCTTTAATAATGCCGAGCTAGTTATTTTCCCATTACAGATATTGAAAGGTAATAATACCGTAGGATTCAGTTACCACTACACAATTTGTATTAATGCTACTGGCCTTTCAATAAATTAAATCTTATTTGGGGACGCCGCAGGTGGCCGATAGATCAACCATTTAACCCATCAAGGGCTGCTCGCAATCAACGTAAAGTGGGAGAGACAGGGCACTGAAGCTGCAACCTGACGCGGCGTAAAACAATTACGTTAAATTAGAATTGTACTAAGTGCGACAACGCTGCGTGCAGACCTACAGCCGCAGCGAAGATATTCTGCATTCTGATGTAACCTATAATCCATCAACCAACAGAACAAAGGGTCAGTCATTAATTAGACTCGGAATTAAAGCTTTTCAGTGAGGGTCAAAACACCCTTCATTCTGACATTTAAATCACCGCTCGGATACTTCCACTCTGGTATGCAGAATCCATGGCAAAATGCTTTCCTGTTAATTGCCTTCATTTTTCACATGTTCGGTTTGATTTATAGTCAATTAAAAATCCCCTGAAAAGCCACAAAATCATGTTAAGAATAAACAAGATTAATGTTTAGAAAGGGATCCCCCGCATATGGCGCAGAGGTCTTGGCGCTGTACGTCGCTGTGGTGGGATGGAGGGTTGTCAGGAAACAGGGACGGCGGCCAGTAGCTGGATGTCCACCTGGAGGCTGGATTGCGACTTTCAGACGTACTTTGACAGTTGATAAAGGCTTTAAAAAAAAAAATAACAATACATCTATACAATATGTACGTACATTCCAGAGGTTTATGAAGAACAGAATTTTAGGTCATTGCTTGGCGGCACACCGTCAAAATTAAGTACAGTAGTTTAGAAGCATGAAATATCTGGATTGGCTTGGCTCTTATAGAGCATTCACTGTCTGTGGCAGGTGCAATGTACCTATATATAGAGAGAGTTCACTGCTTGCATGTCTGATAGACGCAACATTGTTTTTGGACTATCCTCTGCTTGCCCTGACCTTGGACCTGGTTCTCTATTGTTTTATCTACTGTACACTGATTCTTGCCTGGATATTGAGCCTGGTTCTGCTGTATGCCATCTGCAATGACCCCTGTCTGGATATCTGACTTTTGCTGTTTACTGCCTGCACTGAATCCTGTCTAGACACTGGATCTAATGTATGCTACCTGCCCTGACCCCTGTCTGGATGTTGGACTTGACACTTTTTTATGCAATATGTCCTGTTTCCTGCCTGAATGATCAAGCTGGTTCTTTTATATGCCACCTGCCCTGGCTCCAGCCTGGATAATCAACCTGGTTCTTTTGCATGCAAACCTGAACCAATTCTTGACTGGATAATGGACCTGGTACTGTGGTGTGCCACCTGCCCTGTGTCCCTGTCTGGATATTGAACTTGTTTTCTTTGTATGCCACCTGCTTGGACCCCTGCCTGGATATTGCACCTGCTTCTCTTGTGTGCCACCTGCACTGACCCCTGCCTGGATATTGCACCTGCTTCTCTTGTGTGCCACCTGCACTGACCCCTGCCTGGATATTGGACCTGCTTCTCTTGTGTGCCACCTGCACTGACCCCTACTTGGATATTGGACCTGCTTCTCTTGTGTGCCACCTGCACTGACCCCTGCCTGGATATTGCACCTGCTTCTCTTGTGTGCCACCTGCACTGACCCCTGCTTGGATATTGGACCTGCTTCTCTTGTGTGCCACCTGCACTGACCCCTACTTGGATATTGGACCTGCTTCTCTTGTGTGCCACCTGCACTGACCCCTGCCTGGATATTGCACCTGCTTCTCTTGTGTGCCACCTGCACTGACCCCTGCTTGGATATTGGACCTGCTTCTCTTGTGTGCCACCTGCACTGACCCCTACTTGGATATTGGACCTGCTTCTCTTGTGTGCCACCTGCACTGACCCCTGCTTGGATATTGGACCTGCTTCTCTTGTGTGCCACCTGCACTGCCCCCTGCTTGGATATTGGACCTGCTTCTCTTGTGTGCCAACTGCACTGACCTCTGCTTGGATATTGGACCTGCTTCTCTTGTGTGCCACCTGCACTGACCCCTGCTTGGATATTGGACCTGCTTCTCTTGTGTGCCACCTGCACTGCCCCCTGCTTGGATATTGGACCTGCTTCTCTTGTGTGCCACCTGCACTGACCCCTACTTGGATATTGGACCTGCTTCTCTTGTGTGCCACCTGCACTGACCCCTGCTTGGATATAGGACTTGCTTCTCTTGTGTGCCGCCTGCACTGACCCCTGCCTAACCTCTACTGGGAGCTTTGGACTGTGCTTTGTCTTTCCTTGATTAGAATTAGAATTTTAGAACACATGTTTTATCAGGTTTTAAGGAGCCTATGTATGAAAAATGTGATAAATGCCCCAAAACTTTACTTGAGTTTTGCTATTCACTGCAATTTTAGAGGCTGGTTTCAGGGCAATTCATGGCAGCTGTTTGTCAGAAGCCCAGGGTTGGACTGGCTCACATGGGAAACCCACGGTGGGCCCCATTACCAGGGGGCCCTCCTCACTTTGGACTTTGGTGTATTTTCTACAGTGCATTGCCATTATTAATCTGGAACAGTATCATTCATGCACTAGCAGTATTTACTATATATATTTATCAAGGGGCCCAGAACATGTGCTATCCAAGCCTCTGAAGCAGATGGCCACACCAACCCTGGAGACTGGTCACACCCCAAACAAGGGCTCCTATCACTGCATTCCCCTGGTGGGCCCTTCATGCCCCCCAGTTTGACACTGCAGAAACCCCAAAATCAGTACTTTTACTACAAATAGTAGTGGCCAAAACCTACACTGCTGGGTTCTGTTCTGGCGGTGTTACTCCGCATGGGTACTGTGAGGCCCGGAGAAGGTTGAGGGGTCCAAATGTATTGCTCTTTTGTACTCCAGACCCCCCACCAATTGTTAGGAGTGGGCTAAGGCCATCTGAAGATGGTGTTTGTACAGAAAACTTTTCATTTTGCAGTCTGATAAATAGCACAACCAGAATAACCCCATCCTGTACAGTGTATTGGGGACGGGATACGGTCATTAGATCGACACCACTTAGGTCGACAGTCATTAGGTCGACCACTATTGGTCGACATGCATTAGGTCAACACGGTCATTAGGTCGACATGTACTATGGCGACAATTCAAAAGGTCGACATGACTCACTTTTCCCCCCTTCAATTTTTGGACTTATTACTTTATGATCCACGTGGACTACGATTGGGAACCGCAACCTCTGCCGAGCGCAGCGGTAGCAAAGAGAGCCATGAGAGGGGACACGGTGGGGTTCCCCGTCACTTTACGAAGAAAACAACACCAAAATTAGTAAAAACAACTCATGTCGACCATTTGACCTGTCGACCTAATGACCCTGTCGACCAATAGTGGTCGACCTAATGACTGTTGACCCACCGACCCATACCCATTGGGAACTGAGGAATGCTCCATCACTTACAGGATTGTGGGAAAAATCTGCTGTTTCTGCACAATTACCTGGACCAAAGGGTTGCCAAATAGTCCTCAGAGTTATCTATGTGCACCAACATCTTCCTACAATAAGCCTCTACAGCTACGTATACAAGACCTGGGGGCTACTGACTAGCTGGGAGCTGGTTCAGCTTTATGAGGATGGGGGCTGCTAGACACGAGTTACCCCCGTTCTACCGGTGATAGGGAAGGGGCAGGGGTGCATTCCCTTTCAGTTACCCCATGTATGAACACTGCAGTTTTTCATGAATAGTATTTGTCTAGGGGAGAAATGCTCACTGGAACGCCGTGGCGGCACAGGTCCACGCCAGGAGTCACTATCAACCCCCCCCCCCTCCCCCAGCACCTGAATAATATGCTGGAACTGCTGCCGCCACCGGGAGAAGTTAAGAGGCCACGAGACTAGCAGGGACGGTTCAGCGACAGTTCTTCGTGGCAACAATTAATACGGGTAGACATGCCGACTTGCTTCATGTTGACAGTTTGACCATGTCTACATTCTCATGTCGATCTAATGACGGTCGACATGTTATACCACGCCCCAAATTAACATAACGAACGCTTTTCAGAGATCTGAGTTTATTTATCTACATTTTAAAATAATTCCCATGTTCACTTCGCCGTTGTACAGAATTTAAAAGGATTTATCACAGCTTGGAAAGAGATCAAATGGAGGGAGGTAAAGTACCAGCCAATCAGCTCCTAACTGTCATGTTTCAAACACAGCCTGTAAGATGGCAGTTAGGAGCTGATTGGCTGGTGCTTTCTCTCTCCCCAATCTTTGTCAGTTTATTTATTAGGAGTCCTGCTTGCATCCATTCCTACAGTTCCGCTGCTTGCAGTTCATACAGGAACACGCTGCGTTTGTGGCGCGCAGGAAATGTCAGCCCCGCAACATGTTGTGATCCGGGGAAACGAGCTTAAATAAACCCATTAGCAGCAAAGTCAGGCGCTTGCCATAAGATGCTCTGCGCGCTAATGCACATTCCACATTAAGCTGCTTTAACACAAGCAGCCTGATTAGCGCGGATGCGAGCAGTGTTATCTGTGACATACTAATAACACCATTAGTGTCCCACGCGCTTATCCAGCCTACAAAACACATTACCAAGCCCTAGAAGTAAATACTTAAATGGCGCTTACAGCCTTCCCGACTAAAAACGTGCAATTACACACAGGATCGCCATATTCCTACTGCAGATTGTCGCCACCAGTACACAGGGAGTCAATAACAATAGCCAATGTTCTGCCATGATCGGCAGCAGTTGGGCGATATTATTGGGACCATGTAAAGGTCCAGAAGGGGTAAAGAAAAAATACAAAATAGTTTATTTTTGCAACAAAATACATATATATAAAAAAAATATAAAGAGAAAGAGAAACTATGACACGCGTGACTTCTGCCAAATTACATTTTATTTTCTCTGACGTCCTAGTGGATGCTGGGGACTCCGTCAGGACCATGGGGATTAGCGGCTCCGCAGGAGACAGGGCACAAAAATAAAGCTTTAGGATCAGGTGGTGTGCACTGGCTCCTCCCCCTATGACCCTCCTCCAAGCCTCAGTTAGGTTTTTGTGCCCGTCCGAGCAGGGTGCAATCTAGGTGGCTCTCCTAAAGAGCTGCTTAGAAAAAGTTTTTAGGTTTTTTATTTTACAGTGAGTCCTGCTGGCAACAGGCTCACTGCAACGAGGGACTTAGGGGAGAAGAAGTGAACTCACCTGCGTGCAGGATGGATTGGCTTCTTAGGCTACTGGACACCATTAGCTCCAGAGGGATCGAACACAGGCCCTGCCATGGAGTCCGGTCCCGGAGCCGCGCCGCCGACCCCCTTGCAGATGCCGAAAAGTGAAGAGGTCCAGAAACCGGCGGCAGAAGACTTTTCAGTCTTCATGAGGTTGCGCACAGCACTGCAGCTGTGCGCCATTGTTGTCACACACTTCACACCAGCGGTCACGGAGGGTGCAGGGCGCTGCGGGGGGCGCCCTGGGCAGCAATGAGAATACCTTGTTCTGGCTAAAAAAATACATCACATATAGCCCCTGGGGCTATATGGATGTATTTCACCCCTGTTAGGTCTCACAAACACCGGAGAAGAGCCCGCCGAAATAGGGGGCGGGGCCTATCTCCTCAGCACACAGCGCCATTTTCCTGCTCAGCTCCGCTGCGAGGAAGGCTCCCAGGACTCTCCCCTGCACTGCACTACAGAAACAGGGTAAAACAGAGAGGGGGGGGCACTTTTTTGGCGTTTTTTTATATATTAAGCTGCTATAAGGGAGACAACACTTCTATAGGGTTGTTCCTATATATTTATAGCGCTTGGGTGTGTGCTGGCAAACTCTCCCTCTGTCTCCCCAAAGGGCTAGTGGGGTCCTGTCTTCGATAAGAGCATTCCCTGTGTGTCTGCTGTGTGTCGGTACGTGTGTGTCGACATGTATGAGGACGATGTTGGTGTGGAGGCGGAGCAATTGCCGGTAATGGTGATGTCACCCCCTAGGGAGTCGACACCGGAATGGATGGCTTTGTTTATGGAATTACGTGATAATGTCAGCACATTACAAAAATCAGTTGACGACATGAGATGGCCGGCAAACCAGTTAGTACCTGTACAGGCGTCTCAGACACCGTCAGGGGCTGTAAAACGCCCTTTACCTCAGTCGGTCGACACAGACCCAGACACGGACACCGAATCTAGTGTCGACGGTGAAGAAACAAACGTATTTTCCAGTAGGGCCACACGTTATATGATCACGGCAATGAAGGAGGCTTTGCATATCTCTGTTACTGCATGTACCACAAAAAGGGGTATTATGTGGGGTCTGAAAAAACTACCTGTAGTTTTTCCTGAATCAGACGAATTGAATGAAGTGTGTGATGAAGCGTGGGTTAACCCCGATAGAAAACTGCTAATTTCAAAGAAGTTATTGGCATTATATCCTTTCCCGCCAGAGGTTAGGGCGCGCTGGGAAACACCCCCTAGGGTGGATAAGGCGCTCACACGCTTATCAAAACAAGTGGCGTTACCGTCTCCTGAAACGGCCGCCCTCAAGGATCCAGCGGATAGGAGGCTGGAAACTACCCTGAAAAGTATATACACTCATACTGGTGTTATACTGCGACCAGCCATCGCCTCTGCATGGATGTGCAGTGCTGGGGTGGTTTGGTCGGATTCCCTGACTGAAAATATTGATACCCTAGATAGGGACAGTATTTTATTGACTTTAGAGCAATTAAAGGATGCTTTTCTTTATATGCGAGATGCTCAGAGGGATATTTGCACTCTGGCATCGAGAGTAAGTGCGATGTCCATATCTGCCAGAAGAAGTTTATGGACGCGACAATGGTCAGGTGATGCGGATTCCAAACGGCATATGGAAGTATTGCCGTATAAGGGGGAGGAATTATTTGGGGTCGGTCTATCGGATTTGGTGGCCACGGCAACAGCCGGGAAATCCACCTTTTTACCTCAGGTTCCCTCCCAACAGAAAAAGACACCGTCTTTTCAGCCGCAGTCCTTTCGTTCCTATAGGAACAAGCGGGCGAAAGGACAGTCATATCTGCCCCGAGGCAAAGGAAGGGGTAAGAGAGTGCACCAAGCAGCTTCTTCCCAGGAGCAGAAGCCCCCCCCCCCGGCTTCTGCAAAGCCCTCAGCATGACGTTGGGGCTTTACAAGCGGACTCAGGGGCGGTGGGGGGTCGACTCAAGAGTTTCAGCGCACAGTGGGCTCACTCACAGGTGGACCCCTGGATCCTGCAGGTAGTATCTCAGGGTTACAGGTTGGAATTCGAGAAGTCTCCCCCTCGCCGGTTCCTAAAGTCTGCTCTGCCAACGTCTCCCTCAGACAGGGCGACGGTATTGGAAGCCATTCACAAGCTGTATTCCCAGCAGGTGATAATCAAAGTACCCCTCCTACAACAGGGAAAGGGGTATTATTCCACACTATTTGTGGTACCGAAGCCGGACGGCTCGGTAAGACCTATTCTAAATCTGAAATCTTTGAACCTGTACATACAAAAATTCAAGTTCAAGATGGAGTCACTCAGAGCAGTGATAGCGAATCTGGAAGAAGGGGACTTTATTCAGACGCTGCCGTTTGGATTGTCCACGGCACCTCGGGTCTTTACCAAGGTAATGGCCGAAATGATGTTTCTTCTGCGAAGAAAAGGCGTATTAATTATCCCTTACTTGGACGATCTCCTGATAAGGGCAAGGTCCAGGGAACAGCTGGGGGACGTAGTAGCACTAACCCAAGTAGTGCTGCAACAGCACGGGTGGATTCTGAATTTTCCAAAATCTCAATTGACCCCGACGACACGTCTGCTGTTCCTGGGAATGATTCTGGACACGGTTCAGAAAAAGGTGTTTCTTCCGGAGGAGAAAGCCAGGGAGTTATCCGAACTTGTCAGGAACCTCCTAAAACCAGGGAAAGTGTCTGTGCATCAATGCACAAGAGTCCTGGGAAAGATGGTGGCTTCTTACGAAGCGATTCCATTCGGCAGATTCCACGCACGAACTTTTCAGTGGGATCTGCTGGACAAATGGTCCGGATCGCATCTGCAGATGCATCAGCGGATAACCTTATCGCCACGGACAAGGGTGTCTCTTCTGTGGTGGTTGCAGAGTGCTCATCTGTTAGAGGGCCGCAGATTCGGCATACAGGACTGGGTCCTGGTGACCACGGATGCCAGTCTGAGAGGCTGGGGAGCGGTCACACAGGGAAGAAACTTCCAGGGAGTATGGTCAAGCCTGGAGATGTCTCTTCACATAAATATACTGGAGCTAAGAGCGATTTACAATGCTCTAAGCCTGGCAAAACCCCTGCTTCAGGGTCAGCCGGTGTTGATCCAGTCGGACAACATCACGGCAGTCGCCCACGTAAACAGACAGGGCGGCACAAGAAGCAGGAGAGCAATGGCAGAAGCTGCAAGGATTCTTCGCTGGGCGGAAGATCATGTGATAGCACTGTCAGCAGTGTTCATTCCGGGAGTGGACAACTGGGAAGCAGACTTCCTCAGCAGACACGATCTACACCCGGGAGAGTGGGGACTTCATCCAGAAGTCTTCCACATGATTGTGAACCGTTGGGAAAAACCAAAAGGTGGATATGATGGCGTCTCGCCTCAACAAAAAACTGGACAGGTATTGCGCCAGGTCAAGAGACCCTCAGGCAATAGCTGTGGACGCTCTGGTAACACCGTGGGTGTTCCAGTCAGTGTATGTGTTTCCTTCTCTGCCTCTCATACCAAAAGTACTGAGAATTATACGGCAAAGGGGAGTAAGAACGATACTCGTGGCTCCGGATTGGCCAAGAAGAACTTGGTACCCGGAACTTCAGGAGATGCTCACGGAAGATCCGTGGCCTCTACCTCTAAGATGGGACCTGCTTCAGCAGGGACCGTGTCTATTCCAAGACTTACCGCGGCTGCGTTTGACGGCATGGCGGTTGAACGCCGAATTCTAAGGGAAAAAGGCATTCCGGAAGAGGTCATTCCTACACTGGTAAAAGCCAGGAAGGAGGTGACTGCACAACATTATCACCGCATTTGGAGAAAATATGCTGCGTGGTGTGAGGCCAGGAAGGCCCCCACGGAGGAATTTCAATTGGGTCGATTCCTACATTTCCTGCAAACAGGATTGTCTATGGGCCTCAAATTGGGGTCCATTAAGGTTCAAATTTCGGCCCTGTCGATTTTCTTCCAGAAAGAATTGGCTTCAGTTCCTGAAGTCCAGACTTTTGTAAAAGGAGTACTACATATACAGCCCCCGGTTGTGCCCCCAGTGGCTCCGTGGGACCTTTATGTAGTTTTGGATTTTCTCAAATCCCATTGGTTTGAGCCACTCAAATCGGTGGATTTGAAATATCTTACATGGAAAGTAACCATGCTACTGGCCCTGGCTTCAGCCAGGAGAGTGTCAGAATTGGCGGCTTTATCGTATAAAAGCCCATATCTGATTTTCCATTCGGACAGGGCAGAACTGCGGACGCGTCCTCAGTTTCTGCCTAAGGTGGTGTCAGCGTTTCACCTGAACCAGCCTATTGTGGTGCCTGCGGCTACTAGCGATTTGGAGGATTCCAAGTTGCTGGACGTTGTCAGGGCATTGAAAATATATATTTCAAGGACGGCTGGAGTCAGAAAATCTGACTCGCTGTTTATACTGTATGCACCCAACAAGCTGGGTGCTCCTGCTTCTAAGCAGACGATTGCTCGTTGGATTTGTAGCACAATTCAACTTGCACATTCTGTGGCAGGCCTGCCACAGCCTAAATCTGTCAAGGCCCATTCCACAAGGAAGGTGGGCTCATCCTGGGCGGCGGCCCGAGGGGTCTCGGCTTTACAACTCTGCCGAGCAGCTACGTGGTCGGGGGAGAACACGTTTGTAAAATTCTACAAATTTGATACCCTGGCTAAAGAGGACCTTGAGTTCTCTCATTCGGTGCTGCAGAGTCATCCGCACTCTCCCGCCCGTTTGGGAGCTTTGGTATAATCCCCATGGTCCTGACGGAGTCCCCAGCATCCACTAGGACGTCAGAGAAAATAAGATTTTACTTACCGATAAATCTATTTCTCGTAGTCCGTAGTGGATGCTGGGCGCCCATCCCAAGTGCAGATTGTCTGCAATACTTGTACATAGTTATTGTTACAAAAAAATCGGGTTGTTATTGTTGTGAGCCGTCTGTTCAGAGGCTCCTACGTTTGTCATACTGTTAACTGGGTTAAGATCACAAGTTGTACGGTGTGATTGGTGTGGCTGGTATGAGTCTTACCCGGGATTCAAAATCCTTCCTTATTGTGTACGCTCGTCCGGGCACAGTATCCTAACTGAGGCTTGGAGGAGGGTCATAGGGGGAGGAGCCAGTGCACACCACCTGATCCTAAAGCTTTATTTTTGTGCCCTGTCTCCTGCGGAGCCGCTAATCCCCATGGTCCTGACGGAGTCCCCAGCATCCACTACGGACTACGAGAAATAGATTTATCGGTAAGTAAAATCTTATTATTACATTAGTAAAGAACAAAATATTTTAGTAATGGGTCATAATGTTTCTCCTGTTTATTATAATCACTAGGTGATTCATCGCGCCCTACGGGCGCTCTTCGCACCGTCGTAAGGGGCTACGCCCCCATAACCCTTGCACACCCTTGTGGCGTGCAATCTTTTTATTATATGGAGTATTACATCCAATCATAATTGTGTGAGTGGTTAAATATTGCACGGACGCAGGGCCTGATGAATCACCTAGTAGGTGCTGTGGTTGGGGGGAGACACGGAAGGGGGAGGGAGTCCGGGGGTGCCACGGGTGGGGGATGAGCGGTTGCGGGGGTGCCGTGGGTGAGGAAGGGACAGGTGCGGTGGTACCGCGGGTGGGAGAGGGGGTCTGAAGCCACCGCGGGTGGGGGAGGAGTGGTTGCGGGGGTGCAATGGGTGGAGGAGGAGCGGGTGCGGGGGGGGGGGGGGCTTCGGGTGGGGAAAGGGTTCGGGAGCCACCGCAGGTGGTGGAGGGGGTGTGTGGGGGTGCCGCGGAGGTACTGTGAGTGGGGGAGGGGCGGGTAATGCTTCTCCTGGAAGCAGCTGAACTGCTGTCCTCCCTTTGGCAGTGGCTCTCCCGGAGACTCGCAAGCAGCCAGTCGCTATCATTAGCGCCAGTGTCCCAACGTGCCGCATTACAGGGAAGAAGATGCACTCGATAAACTACAGCTCCCAGCAGCCCTTGGCACCGGAATGCTTGGGCGCTAAGGGCTGCTGGGAGATGTAGTTTATTTAGTGCGTCTACTTCCCTGTAATGCGGCGCGTTGGGACACCGGCGATAACAATAGTGACTGGCTGGCAGAACTGACTGACTGGCTGAATCAATGTAAAAGGTGAGAGTGCAGTGCAGTGTCAGTGACACTGCACACCCACTGCACTGCACAGCACTGTCACCTGTTACATTGATTCAGCGTCCAGACATTACCCTCCGCGATATCACCCACTCTATCCGTTACATTATCCATCACGAGGCTTCCAGGCCGGCAGCCCAGGTGCTGTGTTGCGGAGTCAGGGCCTCTGGGGATCTGGGCGCGGCTGTGGCGGGGAGGCACTTCTGTGACATCACGCGCAGAGGAGGCTCCGGGGCTCAGAGTATGCGGCGCAGGGAGGGCTATGAAAGTCTTCCGCTGCGCCGCTTTCATACACATCTATGCCGGTGGCCGCAGCAGCTTTTGTTCCACCTGCGGCGCGGCTAGGGAGTGGGGATTGTTGATGGCGGAGGGGGCAGGCGGACTGGCAGCAGGACATAGGACGCTGCAGTAAAAGGATTTTTTTTTCCCTATCTACAGCGCAGACACTTGCTGCAGATGCAGTGGCATACTCTCCAGTTGTACTTTTTTGGCAGGTACAGAACCTTTTTTTTTTATGGTCTGTACCGATTTTTGACTCTCCAAACTTCCATTGAAAGTATAGGAAAAGGGTGTTGCCACGTCCCTTTACCCGTGACCACACCCCCTTTTAGAATTTGTAGCAATGTTTATGTGTAAATTGTTGGAGGGTGCGTTGCTGCAGATGCAGTGGGCCTATTTTGGGGTGTGGGCCTGGAGCTGCAGCTCCTTCAGTCCCATTGTTAATCCTGCTCTGTGAACACACAGCAGCCAAAGGGCAGAGCCTCCCATTGGAAGTAACCTGTGTGGGAGGGCGTTTCTCACCCAATCAGCTGTGGGCTGGGTGTGATAGACCTGCTGCTAACCCAATGAGAGCTCCTAGCCACGCCCAGCATTATACACACAGTCACTCTGGGCTATTATATAGGAGTTTTTTTCTTCTTTCTTTTTGCAGTGCTTCAGTATAGTGTGAGTTTGCATTTGTATTGTATTTGTGTTGGTTACTTTTCTCATGATTTCTGTATGTCAAGTGGGCAGGGTTAGAACCAATGAAATCATTATAATGTTGGGTAGAACGGCGTTTACAAGCTTAGGGGAGTAGGAAACCAGCCAGGGATATGTGTAAGGTAGAGGAGCGACACTTGTAGATACAGTAAGAGCTGGGCAATAGGTACTTGTACTATCTTCTTATCTTTCAACTCTTCCAATTTCATTATGATGGTCGTAGAACGAGAAGGGGATTACAAAAATCAGTCAACCTGTTGCCATGAAGTGGTTGTTTTGAGGAAAATCAAGGCAGGGTTTGAGTGGATTGAAGACGGAGCTTATTTTGACCCGATTTTGCATGCATTAATGTTGGGAGGTACTGTATGCTAATCTCTTACTACGGATTGCCATCGATATGTTGCCGTCTGTGCTTAACTTCGATAGTATGAAACTTCTGACGGAGAACTATCAATGGTTATCCCTACTGTGAGACTCTGCAGCCCAATCAGGGAAGGGTAGGTCGGGTCAAGCGTTGAGAAGTGTTGGGCCGGAGATGAGTGGTTAGGCCAATTCTGCTCCAGGAGGAAAAGAGAAGAAAAATAACCCATAGTGGATTCTCGCCCATCAATGACATAGATCCATTAGACCTCCACCATCAAATAACAAAACTATTAATGGTCACTAGCCTTCGATGGTCAATGGCCACCCTTACTCCCTGCTTCAGTCTGCACTTAGCGCAGTTCCATCTCTGTGTTCATGGTTTGCGGGGATTCTGGTTTAATTAAAAAGAATCTGCCACCTACACATTGTGAAACTTGGGGTTGGGTTGAGGTTTATGGAGGCCTTAGAGCAAGTGACTTGTGGAGGCCCGTGCCAGTGAAGTATGATTGGGCCATGTCAGGGACATCCAGTGTGACCAGTCACGTTGTCTATCTGCCAGAGGGCTTATGGTCTGGCTGTGGCGACACTTGGGCGCTCTGCTCTTAAATGTGGATTTGCGTCACCTGTGGGAAAAGTAGTCATTACTTTTGGAAGGGAATTGAAGGAAGGACTGTCACTCCAGAGTGGGAGCAGCGATGGCAGAACCCACAGTCACCCCAAAGGTGTGACTGTCTGTAGGAAACAGTAGCAAGGGGAAAAAGGCCCACCAGGGGAGCCAACGCAGCTGCCCTGTGTCCAACGGGTCAAAAGGAGCCAAGAGGAGGGCCCGAGGAATTTGGGACACATTCCCCAGAGCAACTGAGGGTATCAACAGAAGCTGAACAGGAAGACAGGCCTGAGAAGGATCAGGGGATGGGGTTGGGTGGTAGTGGGGAGACAACTCGAAATATGGGCGCACCAAGGCGACCTGCCACTGTTCCCCTGTCAATGCCCCTATTGTGGTTTGAATTACATCACTTAGGGCCATAAACATAGGAATCTATACAGGTAAATATTGCTGGGGTATACTGTAGCGGAGCCCAGTGAGGAGGTGTAGAAAGCCATTGCTTTATTATTATTGTTATTATTATTATTATGGGGTTGATTCAACATTGCGCAAAAGTCAGCCGTAAGGTAAGTGGTTTCCTCTCACTCTCTCTACAAAAATCAATTCTGCACCGAATTGTAGGAGACAGTCATCTCTCACCGCCTTCGGTCAGTATACAAAGTGAAATCTATTTCCTTTACTTCTCCTACACAAATGGTGGAATATTGAATATATGACATTTTATGTCCCCATTTTTGTTTTTTTCCCCGCTGGTGGCCTATCGGTTTAACGTCCGTTCCTCTGGGGTACATAGCAGTCAATTTTATATCGTATTGTAAAGCTCAGGTAATATCACAAAAGCGGCTGATTGGATTTTTATTTGAGCATATTATGTTTGTATCCTCGGCTAACAATAGGATTTAAACCACTTTGTGAACATTCTACATTTCTATTTCACAAAGATATAAAATAATATAAAGCCCCAAGGAACTGTGTGTTATGCCGACGAATTTATTGCGCTGGTAGCGGGGGCTTCCGCGTCTGGTAGAGATACTTTTATTGAACAGAATACTGCTGATATCACTTTGTGATCTATTGAAACTCGCTTTTCACAAAAACCAAACAAAAACATAGAGCGTTGGATTACCGTCAGCTTTTTTACGAGCGAATGATCAATAGCAATTTACAGATTTATAATGGAATTTATACAAACATTACCGTGCACGGCAGATAAAAATATGCTTCAAAGGGAAACAGAAGCATAAACGCAAATCACTTTCTACGTGACGAACCATTCTGCAATTATGACAGATCTAATCGCTAAAAGTTTCCACTTCTTCATTTTATACTTTATATAACTTTTCCACTGTGTACTTACTGCTCTTTCTTTGTCTAGTAATACAACAGTAAAACATACCCGTCCCCTCCACACACCCCCACCACTCCTCTTGGGGGGGGGTGGGGGGGGTGGGGGGGTAGGTACGGACTCCTAATTAGGGGAATATCTCTAATATTTCTATTACAGCCATCAATTTTCCCAGAGCGCAATTACATGCTGAATGGTGGGCGGGGACATAAAGCTCCACCCTTCTCTTTAAACATCATGACTCCTCCCACTTTATTGGGCTGTGCTGGCCTCAGTGATGTGATTGGCCCAACTTCACGATAGCATATGTCATTTAATCAACCCCCCCATTTCCACCTCTCCATTCCAAGATGCAATAAAGGGAAATATAAAATCCATCCAAACCTGTTCTGTTACACTAGTTACACATTCCATTTTCAAATAGATGCCTGCAGGCAAGCTACTGTACCCCTACTTTCCCCTGTGAAGTGGGCGGTCTGAGGGCACCAGGGCAGCCACTCGGGGGGGACTGTAGGGGACTGGTGTCCCTGGCTCCTACTACCTGGCTCCTATTACCTTGTCTTAAAACAAGCCTTCATCAGCTCTCTGTGAACCGTTCCTGTAGGTCCGTAACACTCCACCTATGGGGGGTCATTCCGAGTTGTTCGCTCGTTATTTTTTTGTCGCAACGGAGCGAATAGTCGCTAATGCGCATGCGCAATGTCCGCAGTGCGACTGCGCCAAGTAAATTTGCTATGCAGTTAGGAATTTTACTCACGGCATTACAAGGTTTTTTCTTCGTTCTGGTGATCGGAGTGAGATTGACAGGAAGTGGGTGTTTCTGGGCGGAAACTGGCCGTTTTATGGGAGTGTGTGAAAAAACGCGGGAGTGGCTGGAGAAACGGAGGAGTGTCTGGGCGAACGCTGGGTGTGTTTGTGACGTCAAACCAGGAACGACACTGACTGAACTGATCGCAGATGCCGAGTAAGTCTGGAGCTACTCAGAAACTGCTAAGAAGTGTCTATTCGCAATTCTGCTAATCTTTCGTTCGCAATTTTAATATGCTAAGATTCACTCCCAGTAGGCGGCGGCTTAGCGTGTGCAAAGCTGCTAAAAGCAGCTTGCGAGCAAACAACTCGGAATGACCCCCTATATGTAATATCACAATATATGACATCACAAAGGTGTGAAGTGGTGTTGCAGAATCTTATTTTTTTGGTGGTGGAGGGGCCCTGTCTCTTTTGTTAGTCCCGGGCCCCACAATTTCTGATGGAAGCCCTGGAGGGCACAACGCGTTTCGCTGTGCATTACCCCCTCATTGTCTGCCTCCCTGCCATGACTACAAATTACTATAAAAAGTAGGTCAATTGTTCAACCTCTGCACAACTGCAAGTCTCACAAAACACTATCCAGAAAGAAGCCTCATAGAGGAAAGATTAGGACTCCCTACCATTCAGAACGAGCTGGTCCACCAAAAACTCCACTGGCTGCTCAATGTAGAAAATCTTCTGCTGGAATCCTGGGGTGCAGTCGTAATCTCTTGCAACGGCGAAAGCCAGAACCTGCGGGAAACAAAGGGAAATGTTTCAGCATTAAACTCTTGAGGAATTGGATAGATTTGTGCAGACAGCAGGAATTGCAGTTTTCTAGGAACCTGCCAAATACAAACCTCCTACAGTATATGTTTCTTCAGTCGTTACAATAAAGGAACACTACGGGTTTTAGATATAATCGCTTTTTCTGAATTTAAGGAGATATCAAAGGTTTCCCTATCCATAGAGAGGAGATTTCTCCGTCTGCTTTATAAGCAGAATTGCGTTTTTTTTTATCCCCACTGCTATTGTTGGGATATAGGTTAATGTTCTATTCAGCGGAAGCTGCTGGTAATTGCCACGGAACGCGTGCAATGATCTATCATCAGACGTTCTCCCTGAGCTTCAGCTGACAAATTTCCAAAATGATGACTGAATCCGCAACAGATACCCGAGTGTATATAATCAGAGGGTGAGGGCAAGGATTGTACTTCTGTGTATCGTGCAAACCCTTTACGTAGTCTATTTATAATACTGCGGGGAAGCCCTACATCAGAGCTATTCAACGTGCGACCCACCTGCTGCTGTGGAACTACACATCGCAGCATGCCCTGCCACACTTTTAGCTTTGCCCTAATAGGAAAACTGTGTCAGGGCATGCTGGGATGTGTAGTTCCACAGCCGCATGGCGAATACCCCTGTGCCTACATCGTTATGGGGCATATGTACTGTATCAAAGCTTAGAGAAAGATCAAGTCTTAGGGGTATATTCAATTAAGGTCGAAACTGTCGTCTTGTCGAAAAGACGGCAGTTTTCGACTTTTTCAGGTTCCGACCTATCCAGTCCCCAGCTTTTTTATTGGACAAGTTGGGGAATTGGACTTGTCGAATAGTACGTGAATCGGCGGTATAGCTGCAGATTCCCGCTTGCTGGAGCTGGGTGGACGCTGCCGTGAGGTCCGGCGGCTGCGCCACATCCTCCTGCAGCACTGCTGCCCCCCGTCTCCCTGCTGGTCTCCCCCCTCTCCGGTCCCTCACCTCAATTCGACTTTTTTAAAGTCGAATTGAGATGGGCATTAAATAGCCCTTTTCGGATCCATTCCGACAAATGCATGTCGGAATGGATCCGACCTCAATTGAATATACCCCATAGAAGGCAAATGCAGCGCCAGGAGCTGGTGCAGTGGGCGTGGCTTGAAATAGGGGCGGTATGCGAGTGTGGCTGCATCATTGTGGCCACACCCACATTATTCAATGAGGAGTGGGTGGAGGGCAGTGGTCCAGCTCTGGGAGGCTTGACCACTCTTCTGGGCTCCCAAGAGCACCACCCAATTTTTCGGGAGTCTCCTGCCCATTACGTAAGTATGTATCAAGTGGAGAGAGATAAAGTACCAACCAACCAGCTCCTCTCATTTTTCAAACACAGCCTGTAACATGACAGTTAGTGGCTGATTGGCTGGTAAGTTATCTCCAGCCACTTCATCTCCATCCAAGCCTAAGTAAATAGACCCCTTTATCGCTCTCCACTTTATCACTCTATAAGCTTTGATGCATATGCCCATATGTATCTAGAAACATCCCCATAATATTCATAAGGAAAGCACAGTTATTTTTAGCCAAGGTCTTGCAGATAGATAAGAGCTTCAATCTCATATGTCTGTGTTTTTATGGGATGTCGGAACTAGTCCACACTGCAACAAGGTATGTCGCTGCTCTAATTACAATGCAAGCCGGCGCAGGTCTACGTTACATATTCATAACCTTGTCGAAAATACATAGCAACAAACATAATAATCTGTGGGTGTCAGACAAACGGTCATTATGTTTAATTGCAAAAGAGGCGAGTATAATCGTGCTTGAGGTTTCATATTCAACAAAAACTAAATACTTTGAAAATAAAATAATTATTTAAATCATGTTTAAACAAATGACAAACACTAATGGCGCCCCTTTAACGCAGCTGCTGCAAGCAGACTGGAGCCTCAAATTTAGAGCCGCGGATTTTAATCGGGCGCCTATTGACATTTGTAACGAGAATGCATTTTGCAGCTGTGTGCGCGGAGTGTTCACATATAGCGTTCTTGTTAATGCGTGTGATTTCTCAGGAAGACTAGAAAAATGGCTTCGGCTGTTTATGCCTTGTATACCGCTCGCATACAGGCCTGAAATTGAACCTGCCCCCCCCAGGAGCTGGCACAGGAATACTGTAAGCAGAGGCAGCGGGGTGCCGCTTTCTGTACAATAAACGACCTCGCTGTATCACAATGGCGTGAAGAAAAGCCACACGCTGAAAATGCTTTCCATTTACAGAGCAGGGTACAGCTGCAAATCGGCGACACTGCGACACACTGAACTGAGGGCCGTGCTGTCCGCCGTACAAAACAGTTTAAAATGCAGGTTGTTCTCCAGATAAGTGACACTGTCAAGTGTACTGTATACGCTGCTCAGGAACTACAGTATATAAACAGCGGCAGTGAGAGTTAGTATTTAAAAGTGCGTAATATGATAAATATTGCCCCTTAGGACATTTACATACAGGCAGTGGCGGAACTAGCGAGCGGTGGGCCCAGGTGCGACAAAATTCTTCGGGCCCCCCATCCCATCCAAGTCCACCCCCTCACCCCTGGAGAGGATCTGGTGAGGGGGACCTGCTTAGGGCCAGAGAAATGGATACCTAGCAACAGTGCCGTAACTAGACATTTTAGCACTGTGTGTAAGAAACGGCATCGGAGCCCCACCCCTGCATGCAAAACAGGGGCAGTGCGCGCCGTAGGCACGCGCAAAAATACATAGTGGTGTGGCTTCGTTGGGAAGGGGTCTGGCCACAAAATAATACCAATTCATAAAACGGTGCACAGTAGTCTCCATTACTCAAATTACGCCGCACAGTAGCACCACTACACCAGGTAGAGACCCTTTTACACCTTACGGCGGACAGATTCCTCTTTTTACACATTACAGCAGACAGCGTCCCCTTTTTACACATTACGGCAGACAGCGTCCCCCTTTTTACACATAACGGCAGACAGCGTGCCCTTTTTACACATAGCGGCAGACAGCGTGCACTTTTTACACATAACGGCAGACAGCGTCCCCTTTTTACACATAACAGCAGACAGCGTCCCCTTTTTACACATAACAGCAAACAGCGTGCCCTTGTTACACATAGCGGCAGACAGCGTACACTTTTTACAAATAACGGCAGACAGCGTGCCCTTGTTAAACATAGCGGCAGACAGCGTACCCTTTTTACACATGATGACGGCAGACAGCGTGCCCTTGTTACACATAGCGGCAGACAGCGTACACTTTTTACACATAACGGCAGACAGCATGCCCTTTTTACACATAACGGCAGACAGCGTCCCCTTTTTACACATAACAGCAGACAGCGTTCCCTTGTTACACATAGCGGCAGAAAGCGTTCCCTTGTTACACATAGCGGCAGACAGCGTGCCCTTGTTAAACATAGCGGCAGACAGCCTACCCTTTTTACACATAACGGCAGACAGCGTGCCCTTGTTACACATAGCGGCAGACAGCGTGCCCTTTTTACACATAACGGCAGACAGCGTCCCTTTTTTACACATTACGGCAGACAGCGTCCCCCTTTTTACACATAACGGCAGACAGCGTGCCCTTTTTACACATAGCGGCAGACAGCGTGCACTTTTTACACATAACGGCAGACAGCGTCCCCTTTTTACACATAACAGCAGACAGCGTCCCCTTTTTACACATAACAGCAAACAGCGTGCCCTTGTTACACATAGCGGCAGACAGCGTACACTTTTTACAAATAACGGCAGACAGCGTGCCCTTGTTAAACATAGCGGCAGACAGAGTCCCCTTTTTACACATAACAGCAGACAGCGTTCCCTTGTTACACATAGCGGCAGACAGCGTTCCCTTGTTACACATAGCGGCAGACAGCGTGCCCTTGTTAAACATAGCGGCAGACAGCCTACCCTTTTTACACATAACGGCAGACAGCGTGCCCTTGTTACACATAGCGGCAGACAGCGTGCCCTTTTTACACATAACGGCAGACAGCGTCCCCTTTTTACACATTACGGCAGACAGCGTCCCCCTTTTTACACATAACGGCAGACAGCGTGCCCTTTTTACACATAGCGGCAGACAGCGTGCACTTTTTACACATAACGGCAGACAGCGTCCCCTTTTTACACATAACAGCAGACAGCGTCCCCTTTTTACACATAACAGCAAATAGCGTGCCCTTGTTACACATAGCGGCAGACAGCGTACACTTTTTACAAATAACGGCAGACAGCGTGCCCTTGTTAAACATAGCGGCAGACAGCGTACCCTTTTTACACATAACGGCAGACAGCGTGCCCTTGTTACACATAGCGGCAGACAGCGTACACTTTTTACACATAACGGCAGACAGCATGCCCTTTTTACACATAACGGCAGACAGCGTCTTCTTTTTACACATAACAGCAGACAGCGTTCCCTTGTTACACATAGCGGCAGACAGCGTTCCCTTGTTACACATAGCGGCAGACAGTGTGCCCTTGTTAAACATAGCGGCAGACAGCCTACCCTTTTTACACATAACGGCAGACAGCGTGCCCTTGTTACACATAGCGGCAGACAGCGTGCCCTTTTTACACATAACGGCAGACAGCATCCCCTTTTTACACATTACGGCAGACAGCGCGCCCTTGTTACACATTACGGCAGACAGCGCGCCCTTGTTACACATTACGGCAGACAGCATCCCCCTTTTTACACATTGCGGCAGGCAGATTCCCCCTTTTTACACATTGCGGCAGACAGATTCCCCCTTTTTACACACTGCGGCAGGCAGATTCCCCCTTTTTACACATTGCGGCAAGCAGATTCCCCCTTTTTACACATTGCGGCAGGCAGATTCCCCCTTTTTACACATTGCGGCAGGCAGATTCCCCCTTTTTACACATTGCAGCAGGCAGATTCCCCCTTTTTACACATTGCGGCAGGCAGATTCCCCCTTTTTACACATTGCGGCAGGCAGATTCCCCCCCTTTTTACACATTGCGGCAGGCAGATTCCCCCTTTTTACACATTGCGGCAGGCAGATTCCCCCTTTTTACACATTGCGGCAAGCAGATTCCCCATTACATGCTTTGGGCCCCTAGACAGTGGCGGGCCCCAGTGCAACGCACTGGTTGCACTGGCGGTAGTTCCGCCTCTGCATATAGGGATATTTAAACCAACGCATAGAAAAAAAAAGAAGAAAATATCGGTCATTAAAAATAATCCATTTACATTCAGTTGGGACAGATGTACTAACCTTTGCAGAGAGAGAAAGTGGAAAGAGATAAAGTGCCAGCCAATCCGCTCCCAACTGTCACTTTTCAAACACAGCCTGGCATTTAGGAGCTGATTGGCTGGTACTTTGGCCTTCATTCCAAGTTGTTCGCTCGCTAGCGACTTCTAGCAGCCGTGCAAACGCATAGTCGCCGCCCACGTATTTTCGCTTTGCAGGAGTGCGAACGCCTGTGCAGCCGAGCGGCAGCAAACACAATTTGTGCAGAACAGGACCAGCCCTGTAGTTACTTATTCTGTGCGATGATTGCTGCGACGAATGACATCAGATACCCGACCGGCCACGCCTGCGTTTTTCCAAACACTCCCTTAAAACGGTCAGTTGCCACCCAGAAACTCCCACTTCCGGACAATCTCCCTGCATTCGCCGGTGCGACTGAAAGTGTGGCTAGAACCTGTGCAAAACTACGATGCTCTTTGTACCCGTACGCAGCCCGTGCGCACTGCCGTGCATATGCATGCGCAGTTTTGCCGTTTTTTTAAATGATCGCTACGCAGCGAACAACGGCAGCTAGCGGTCAACTCGGAATGAGGACCTTAACCTCTCTCCACTTGATCACATGTCAAGGCTTAGTACTCTCCTGCCCTTCTATGAAATTAAAATTTACTGAAATGTTTAAAGAAAACGTTCTATCTTGTTAGTTTTGGGGACTAGATATCTTCTGGCAATGGAAAGACCTGAATGCAGATTCTGAACTGGTGCAAGTCATACCTTGCTGAGACAGCAGCTGTCTGCCGATCCCCCTCCTGCAGAGAGACTGGGGAACGTTTGTTTTCTACTACACTCCAGATTTTGCCAGGAAAGAAAAGGGGTGGATTTTATGGTAAAATGGGCTGAGCCTGGATTGGGGCGGGGTTTGGGCAGATCAGAGGCGGGGCTAGTTTATCCCATTTCTGCATGTTTAGATGCTAACCATCTGCAAAACTGTGGAGCCACGTCACTAATGTACCCTAAATAGGCCTAACGCAGGATTCTACCAGTGTGGAAGCATTTATATGCAGTAGTAGGGCAGAGCGGATGGTGTAATCAGAGGCGGATTGGCCATAGGGCTCACAGGGAAGATTCCCGGTGGGCCGACGCACCCGCGGGGCCTGTTTTGTTTGAGGACATGTGGTCCTATTTATAGACATAATGAATAAGATGCAAAATAATTTGCTTATATGAAAATTTCTTTGCCACTTAGCCTATGATTGAAGATGATCTAGTGTATGCTCTGTCTGCCTGCTTGGCTGACATATAAGAATGAATGAATAGTGATTGGGATACGTAGTTGGTGTAATAAGCAAGAAAATATATCTTTCTAAAGAATTATATAGTTTCCTAAATTCTAAAGGTGTATCATATAATGTGCTCATAATATTTAATTTTATTTCCTTTTTAACTTCCCCCTTGATGCTGGACATGCCTACTATCTGGAAAGTCTTGGGGGGAGGGTGCTGCTGCCATGGCCCATGGCTAGACCTTACACCTCTGGTGCTGCCCATGTGGGGCCACTAGTACTAATTTTTCCAGGGCCGCTTTTTGTTCCCAATCCGCCCCTGGGTGTAATGATTAGCATTACTGCCTCACAGCACTGAGGTCATGGGTTCCATTCCCACCATGGCTAACTGTGTGGAGTTTGTATATTCTCCCCGTACTTGCGTGGGTTTCCTCCGGGTACTCCGATTTCCTCCCACAATCCAAAAATATACTGGTAGGTTAATTGGCTCCCAACAAAATTAACCCTAGTGTGAACGTGTGTGCGTGTACATTTGTTCGGGAATATAGATTGTAAGCTCCATTGGGGCAGGGACTGATGTGAATGGGCAATTCTCTGTAAAGCGCTGCGGAATATGTGTGCGCTATAAAAATAACTGGTAATAAATAATAATAATAATAATAATAATAATAATAATAATAAATAGCTAACATAGACAAGAAGTGTATAATTCCCTGTATCCATGGATTTTTCTGCAAATAAACCAGTAGACTTCTACAGCCAACACCATCTATCATTTCTACAGCCAACACCATCTATCGAGGCCATTGGCCAGCAGTCACAAACCTCTGCAAAGCTACACTACAGAGCTTGATACATAAGGGCACAACACAGCCCCGTAGAATGCTATAGGGACTGCAGACATCTCCAATATCTATTGCAGACCTCTTAATACATTTGGGGATCCGTATACTGTACTGTACATATATTGCAGTAAACTTCCCAAAGCTGCTGTTTTAGGTCCTTTTCTACTTTAAAACATCCCACCCCTAGAGTATAACATAGCCATTGTTTGGCAGGCCATGCTGAGACTTGCAGTTCCCCAACACCCAGTTAGACACAGGTAACGGGTACTGTATGTGCCCTATCACCGCCACCCTTTAAATCCGTATAACCATAATATAAGAGTAGCTGTCATTTACCGCCCCCCTGGCATTGCTTCCAAATTCATCGACAACTTTGCTTCCTGGCTTCCTCACTTCCTCTCTTCTGACATTCCCTCCATTATCCTAGGCAATTTCAACATCCCTATTGACATCCCCACACAATCCCCTGCCTCTAAACTCCTTAACCTCACCTCTTCACTTGGTCTCTCCCAGTGGACCTCCTCACCCTCCCATGTGAATGGGAGCTCACTGGATCTGGTCTTCACTCACCGCTGTGATATTTCTGATATTTCCAACTCCCCATTTCCCCTCTCTGACCACCAACTGCTTTCCTTTAACCTGTCTCTCTCGACTTCCCCACCTCTACCTCCTAAGGCTACCATCACTAAGCGTAACATTGAGGCTATTGACACCACATTCCTTCCCTCCCTGTTTGACTCACTTCTCTCTCCTATTCTCTCTCTCTCATGCCCTGAACAAGCCACTTCCACATACAATGCATCCCTTACTTCTGCTCTTGACTCTGTTGCTCCACCAACCACTATTCACCCTCGAAAATTAACACCTCAACCCTGGACACCAAATGCACCAGATATCTGCAAAAATGCTCACGTACTGCTGAGCGACACTGGAGGAAATCACGCTCTAAGGCAGACTTCCTCCATTTCAAACTTATGCTCTCATCCTTCAGTGCTGCCCTTTCTCTTGCTAAACAGTCATACTTCAAGTTCAAGAACCTCATCTCCTCCCAGTCTTCCAACCCCCGGCGCCTCTTTGCCACTCTCAACTCACTCCTCTGCCCACCTCCACCTCGTCTCCCTTCCTCACTCTCTGCTCTTGACTTTGCCACTTACTTCACATCCAAAATTGACTCCATACGTCAGGACATCATATCACACCAGACCATCATTAACCAGCCTTCTCCCATCCCTTACCAACCCTCCCCATCCCTCGCACCTACTCTGACATCTTTCTGCCATGCATCTGGAGAGGAAGTCATGGCCCTCATTCGTTCCTGTCCCCTCACCACCTCCCCACTTGACCCTATCCCCTCCCGCCTCCTCCGCTACCTCTCTCCTGCTTGTTCCCATCTTTCCCACCTTCTCAATCTGTCCCTCTCATCAGGCACTGTCCCCTCACTTCCACTAACTGTAGGGGTACCCCAAGGTTCTGTCCTTGGTCCTCTTCTCTTCTCTCTCTATACGTCCTCACTAGGTAAGCTCATTAGTTCTTTTGGTTTCCAATATCATCTCTATGCTGATGACACCCAAATCTATCTTTCCTCCCCAGACCTCTCCCCTGCTCTCCTCACTCGTATCTCCAACTGTCTCTCTGCTACCTCTTCCTGGATGTCCCAGCGCTTTATTAAACTTAACATGTCTAAGACAGAGCTGATCATCTTTCCTCCCTCCGGCATAACCTCACCTCCTACAATCTCATTATCTATTGATGGCACTACTATCTCCTCTAGCCCCCAAGTGCGCTGTCTTGGAGTAATCCTTGACTCCTCCCTCTCCTTCAAACCACACATTCAGCACCTCTCACAATCCTGCCATTTTCATCTAAAAAATATTTCCAGGGCCAGACCCTTTCTGACCCAGGATGCTACTAAGACTCTTATCCACTCACTAATCATCTCCAGACTGGACTACTGTAATCTGCTCCTGACTGGCATTCCTGACAAATACCTCTCTCCACTCCAATCTATCCTCAATGCTGCTGCCCGGCTCATCTTCCTCACCAAACGCACTACGTCCACCTCTCCTCTCTTACTAGACCTTCACTGGCTCCCCTTCCCTTTCAGAATCCATTTCAAGCTTCTCACACTCGCTTACAAAGCCCTCACCCACTCCTCTCCCATCTACATCTCTGACCTTATCTCCCTTTACACTCCCACCCGTCCTCTTCGCTCTGCTAATGCACGCCGACTCTCCTGCCTACGGATTACTTCCTCCCACTCCTACCTCCAAGATTTTTCACGTGCTGCACCACTTCTCTGGAATTCCCTACCTCAGACTCTCCACCTCTCTACAAAACTTCAAATGCTCTCTCAAGACCCACTTCATCTCCAAACCCAGCCAAATCTCATCCTAACCCTCTGTTCTACGCTCTCTATGTACCCCATCTGTGTCACCCCTGTCTGTCTACCCCTCCCCTTTAGAATGTAAGCTCTCACGAGCAGGGCCCTCTTCCCTCATGTGCTTATCCTTTCTTACTTTAATAATCTTCAACTGCATCAACTCCAGCAGTCTTCTGCCACCTGATACTTATTCCAGTGTCATCTGCTGATGTAGCTATGTTTATTTACCCTGTACTTGTCCTATACTGTCATCAACTGTAAGTTGCTGTTTTCCTGTTTGATTATTTGTTTATGTATTCTGTAATTGGGCGCTGCGGAACCCTTGTGGCGCCATATAAATAAAGGATAATAATAATAATAATCATTGCTGCAGCCGGATGCCTAGAGTTAATTCACGTTTAATTCATCAGTGAGGTTTGCATGTGTTTGTGCATGCCCTTCACAGGGTGACTAATATACCGAAATACAGTTCACGCGCCAATCAGATAAACCAAATTAATCCCCCGCCCCCAAAGAGATCTAATCGCATTCTGTGATTATAAAGGTCACTATCTGCATCTTGCAGTTTATAAAACTTCAGAACAAGTTTATGGGCGATGCCAGAATAGTTGATCGCCATAAGACGGAGTGATGGTCGGTCCTGAATATAAAAAAAGGCAGTAGCATAAGGTCAGATAAGACCACGGCACAGCAAAGCAGGCTCGGAAAACCGGCGTCCTTAGAAACTTTATTTTATTCGATAAGAAGTTTCACGCAATGAGTAATATCTAACCGAGACGGAGTATTGTACACGAAAGGTCACAGGAAGCAGTTTACTTTAGACGTAAGCAATACACATCCGTGCCTGCGTTTGATACAGAATTATCATCCATTATTTTTTAGATTCTGGGAAAGATTTATGCCGTGGAAGTGGAAAAGCATTGTGCTCCGAGACGCCACTGACCTTGCAAAGTTGGAAATGAGGACACGGCCCTAGATTGATTGCAGCAATCACACCACCGCTGCAGAACCCGCAAAACCATCGGCAGCTACCTGCTACGGGTAGGACGCTGAAACTAATTAAAATGTCAGAAGTGCAATTATCCCCAAGACAAGGCTATGAAAAGCTTTGATAATGTAATGTAATGATATACTAACGTAGCGCTAGGAGAATGAAGTTGTCACCATTAATGAGGGTAATCAGAAATTGGAAGGAAGCTGTCTATTCCAGCGTGCACGCCGATGGTTAAGTTAAACAAGCAGATGGAATAACTGGAAGGGGAGACCAAGGTGGACGGTGGCACTTTGAATTGCGTCAAAAAAGTCCCCCACTGTATATTGCCGCAATTTGCGACATTGTGCAGCGAAATGCGAACAAGGACACATTGCCCAATTTGCTGCAAATGGTGTCTTCAAGCCTCTTTTCGTTGGTCAAATGGGTGGATCTGGAAGAGTTGGGAGTCCGGTAGACTGCCCCCGAAATTCGTGAGGCTTTTAGACAATCCGGGAATCTAGGCCAGGTTTATTATAACGAAATTAGAGATTGGTGAGATCTTCGGGTTCAGTGAGTCTATAAAAACGCAGCTTGCCCAGCCCTAGTTACTGCCCTGCCATATAGGTCAAGCTCAGGCCCCACAAATGGTAAACTACTTGATTTCAGTGAGATTTGGAAATGCAGGAGCTCAGATACAGCTGCTTTGATTGGCTACGTACTAACATATACACCCTAGATGGGGTGTGAATGCATTTGTATGAATGAAGGATCATTCATTCATTTACACCAGGAGTTGAAATCTTGTAGCACAGGGCCCAGTGGCGTGCGGTGAGGTCAGTGGCTGGTGAGGCACTACAGCCATAATGTCCGCCGAATCCTGCCGATGACCCCTACCGCAACTGAGCCGCTGCCACCGCCAATGGCTTACACACTCGCCCACCATCAACTGACCCAGCCCTCTGCCACTAATTTGCATCTCAGTCCAATGCCGCCAATGCCCGCTGCCTGCCTGCTCATCATACTTGTGATATATTGTACATTTTTATAGAAAATAAATAAATAAATTAGTGTTTGGGACTGGGAAAGGAGTGGGAGGAGGACATGAATGCAATTTTGTTGTCCAGGGCTTCCATTAACTTAATGGAGAAGGGTCTGAATGGGTTAAAAAAATAAAAAAAAAATGTGTGAGGTCCCCCCTCCTAAGTATAACCAGCCTCGGGCTCTTTGAGCCGGTCCTGGATTGTTTAAATACTGGGAAAACAATTTGACAGGGGTTCCCCATATTTAGACAACCAGCACCGGGCTCTTAGTCCGGTCCTGGTTCCAAAAATACGGGGGACAAAAGATGAAGGGGTCCCCTGTATTTTTAAAACCAGCACCGGGCTCCACTAGCCAGGAACATAATGCCACAGCCGGGGGACACATTTATGTAGGTCCCTGCGGCTGTGGCATTATCCCCCCCAACTAGTCACCACTGGCCGGGGTTCCCTGGAGGACTGGGGAACCCTTAAATCAAGATGTCCCCCCCCCCTCCAGGCACCCAAGGGCCAGGGGTGAAGCCCGAGGCAGTCCCCAGCACCCCTGGGCGGTGGGTGACGGGCTGATAGCCATAAGTGTGTAAAAAAAGAATATTTTTGTTGTTGTTGTGGAACTACAAAGCCCAGCAAGCCTCCCCCACTTGCTAGTTATTGGAGAACCTCAAGTATCACCATGCGGGGAAATAACGGGCCCACTGGTACCTGTAGTTCTACAACAACAACAAAATACCCAAATAAAAACACAACACACACACCTTGAAAGTAAAAATTTATTAAAACACACTTACACACTCACACATACTTACCTACATCCCACGCCGGTCACGTCCACTTGTCCAGTAGAATCCAATAGGGGTACCTGTAAAAATGAAAATTATACTTACAAACTTTGTTCCTGAAGTAATCCACAGGAGGGGGAAAAGGAGAGAGAGAGTAAGAAAGAGTGTGAGTGAGTGTGTGTGTGTCACCGACCTGGTTATTATGCTGCTGCGGGAGGACGGAGTCGGCGGAGGAAGGAGCCACTGCTGCTGTACCCGGCCTCCCAGCTAGTTGCAAAGGCAGTCAGCACCGGGACCCGCCGCCACTTCCGCCTCCAGCGCCGCATGTGGGTGATTGGACAGCGGATCCAGCACTGGATCCACTGTCCAATCACAGGTGCCTCACTGACATAGGGGTGGTTTCCCTGTCAGCGAGGCACTTTTTTCAGTGCCGCTTTCCCTATCTTTTTCAATGGGCTTTTACAGCCCAGTGCTTGGCCCCGCCCCCCGCTCTGTCCCCGTTCCCATGATCTATGGGAGGCACTGCTATCAGTGCCTCCCAAAGTCATTTAAGGAAAAAAAATATTAGAATTAAATAAAAAAGATACTTATGACACAGAATATGTGCCATAAGTATCTTCTTTGTATTATTTTAATAATTGATCACAGGGGAGGCACTGCCTCCCCTGCCTCCCCGTCCCTGAGTTAGGGCCATATTAAGAGAGGAGTCTCCGTGCAGAGTCTCCTGCTGGGCCCTCTTCTCTCTAGCTCAGGCATTCCCAACCGTGGTCCTCAAGGCACACCAACAGTGCAGGTTTTAGTGATATCCAGGCTTCAGCACAGATGGTTAAATCAAAGTAACTGAGGTACTAATTAAGCCACCTGTGTTCAAGCAGGGATAGCACTAAAACCAGGACTGTTAGTGTGCCTTGAGGACCTAGGTTTGGAAACACTGCTCTAGCTGATGGCACGAGTGAGCAGATCCTGGCACTGTGTTTTAATCTATATCCTGTAGCATGCACAGGTCTCCAGGAAAATGGTGAGGCGGCCATTTTACCAGTGTTTCACCAGGAAAATGGCCACTGTGTCATTTTCCCAGTGATTTTTGCTGCACTGCTGGACTCAGGAGAGGTAAGTAGTGAAGAACACTGGTGCAATGTGTGCAATGTGGGCCCCATCATATGTACAGCACACCCTGGACCCATTATAGCTATACCACTGCTGCAATATATTCACTTGCTAACAGACACATCTGCTCTAACTCGGACCCAGGTCCAGTGGCGGTGCCACATTTACTGTACTTGTAGTTGTACCCCACCACCACGCAGAGGGGGCTGCAAGCGCAATGTATGTAAAACTCAAAATTCCCTGCCTTTCCCACACACAGCAAAACAAAGCTGAATTTCCCAAGTAAATGAGGCCCACGGTAGTTTTGTAGCAGTTGTGTGTGTTGTTGGTATTCTAATGTTGTGTTGTGTTGCTGGCAGTCTACAGTTGTTTCTAAACCTACAAATGTTCTAATTCTCCGATTAGCTACTCAGATGTGCTAACACGGTCTCCGGCTGCAGATTATTTGTAAAACCCTTCCACGTCAGAGACAGATGTGAAAGAGAATACTCCTTCACACCCTAATGAGATGTGCCTAAAAACCACAAGCGTGACGGCAGAAAAGGGTACTCGGTCTGGCATGACGCCGCAAGATGCAGCCCTGATGCATACTAATAGTCACACCACGGGCTTACATGAGCCAGCCGCGGAATCGCACTTCTGACTCGGGGAAACGTATATAGTCTACGACCTCTGCACAGCTGAATGATACAGTATACAGCATACCCAGCACATTATGGCAACGGAAAGATACGACGATTCGCCAACGCTTTGTTATAATCGCATTTATATCTGCACTAGCGACGGCTGGCCCACTGTGGACTAAGGGGGTGAATCAGATCTGATCGCTGCTGTGCGTTTTCATCGCCGGTCAGTGACGGGATGGTGCGAAAAATCCGATCGCACGGACATTTGCAAGGTGATCGACAGGAAGAGGCCATTTGTGGGTGGTAACTGAGCGTTTTCAGGGAGTGTCCAGAAAAACGCAGGCGTGCCAAAGCGTTTCCGGTGGGGGGGGGGTGACATCAGCTCCGGCCCCGATCAGCCGGTTCTCATCGCACTGGAGGAGTAAGTCCTGGGCTACGCAGAGACTGCACACAGTGGATTTTAGCAGCTCGGCGTACACATAGCATCGCACACTTGCATGGCGAATTTACACTCCCCATGGGGGCGGAGACTATCTAAACGCAGGACTGCAAAGTTGGCAGCCCAGAGATCAGATCTGAATCACCCCAAAAGTACTATGTGCAGATGAAGAGGCTGAAAGGTGACAAATGCGGGTCACAGACATCGAAAACCCTAAACGGAGACTGGTGCAAATGCTTTTCTCTCACGGGGCCATGTTACACTCTTCCCAAATTACAAAGCAAAAATTGGAAAAATGATCCCGCGTTTGTTAAAATAAAGCTCCGCCTTCAGAACGTAATAACCTTAACGTAGCGTAATAGATTGTATTGACTTGTCTTGGCCCCACTTACATTTAGGAGCCCCCAAGGGAAAATGGTTACATGGATAATCAAGTTTTGATTGAATAGTTTCTACTGTGACTTTCTGGCAAGGTAATAAGAATAGTGCGAATGAATTATTATGTATGATTGATAAGCGATGACTTTCAGGAAAATAAAAAAAACATGAAACCTTTTACTCTAGGCCGGCAGCGAGGGAGAGACGCAGTGTCGTGGACACTTTGTAGGTGTGGTTCTGTTTCGTGGGAAATATAAGTATAGTGGGGAATAAGCAACGTTCGGAACTAGCCGTGTTCTCTGCAGTTTCTAAAGACGACGCATAATGAAGATTGGTACAAAGTCTAAGAGGTCTTATTGGGCTCAGTAGCTATAAAAATAGTCCTAATGTGTCGCCTATAAACAGGTTGTAAACTCAACGATCTGCAGTTGTTATTACCAGGGTAATAATGTATATTGCAGGATTTTTTATGTGTTTTTAACTATAAAGTAGATTATTGCTTCCACAATGAGGGAAATTCTTTTAAAAGCTTCAAGCTCCCCATTCAGGCTTCATCTTGTGCCATGTAACTTGGTGTGTGTGGACCCCTTATGGAAACACTCTTGCAACGGTGGCTATCATAGTGATACAGGGTAACACCTGGAGGAGCTTAGTGCTGGCACTTTACAAACAGACTGGTGTCAGGTCAGAGGTTGCACCTCCTGCTGACTCTGGGTCTTAGTGCCTGGAGTGTTCTGCTCTCTAACATTTACTCCATCTCATTATTTGGGTAGCAAAATAATTTTGCCTGAAATCCCCAGAAAAGTACCCACATTTTACCCAGCACTTGGACTAGGGATCCTTTTTTTTACCCTTTGCAGACATTTGCTGGTCCACAGGCTTCACCCGCTTGCATACCAACAGGGGCTGGCTGGCCAGGGGAAGCAGGGTGCCATCTGCTCCCCAGGCCAGTGCAATTTAAGTGTTCCACGGCCATTTTTGCTAGAGATGAGCGGGTTCGGTTCCTCGGAATCCGAACCCGCCCGAACTTCATGTTTTTTTTCACGGGTCCGAGCGACTCGGATCTTCCCGCCTTGCTCGGTTAACCCGAGCGCGCCCGAACGTCATCATGATGCTGTCGGATTCTCGCGAGACTCGGATTCTATATAAGGAGCCGCGCGTCGCCGCCATTTTCACACGTGCATTGAGATTGATAGGGAGAGGACGTGGCTGGCGTCCTCTCCATTTAGATTAGAAGAGAGAGAGTGAGATTGATTTGAGACAGAGACACTTGATTTACTGGAGCTTAGGAGTACTGTAGAGAGTGCAGAGTTTAGTAGTGACTGACCACAGTGACCACCAGACAGTGCAGTTTTATTTAATATAATCCGTTCTCTGCCTGAAAAAAACGATACACAGTGACTCAGTCACATACCATATCTGTGTGCACTGCTCAGCCCAGTGTGCTGCATCATCTATGTATATATCTGACTGTGCTCACACAGCTTATAATTGTGGGGGAGACTGGGGAGCAGTGCCAGTTATAGGTTATAGCAGGAGCCAGGAGTACATATTATTAAAATTAAACAGTGCACACTTTTGCTGCAGGAGTGCCACTGCCAGTGTGACTGACCAGTGACCTGACCACACTGACCACCAGTATAGTTAGTAGTATACTATATTGTGATTGCCTGAAAAAGTTAAACACTCGTCGTGTGACTTGTGTGGTGTTTTTTTTTTTATTCTATAAAAAACTCATTCTGCTGACAGACAGTGTCCAGCAGGTCCGTCATTATATAATATATACCTGTCCGGCTGCAGTAGTGATATATATATATTTTTTATATCATTATTTATCATCCAGTCGCAGCAGACACAGTACGGTAGTTCACGGCTGTAGCTACCTCTGTGTCGGCACTCGGCAGTCCATCCATAATTGTATACCACCTACCCGTGTTTTTTTTTTCTTTCTTCTTTATACATACATACTACATCTCTTTATCAACCAGTCTATATTAGCAGCAGACACAGTACAGTAGTCCACGGCTGTAGCTACCTCTGTGTCGGCACTCGGCAGTCCATCCATAATTGTATACCACCTACCCGTGGTTTTTTTTTCTTTCTTCTTTATACATACATACTACATCTCTTTATCAACCAGTCTATATTAGCAGCAGACACAGTACAGTACGGTAGTCCACGGCTGTAGCTACCTCTGTGTCGGCACTCGGCAGTCCGTCCATAATTGTATACCACCTACCCGTGGTTTTTTTTTCTTTCTTCTTTATACATACATACTACATCTCTTTATCAACCAGTCTATATTAGCAGCAGACACAGTACAGTAGTCCACGGCTGTAGCTACCTCTGTGTCGGCACTCGGCAGTCCATCCATAATTGTATACCACCTACCCGTGGTTTTTTTTTCTTTCTTCTTTATACATACATACTACATCTCTTTATCAACCAGTCTATATTAGCAGCAGACACAGTACAGTACGGTAGTCCACGGCTGTAGCTACCTCTGTGTCGGCACTCGGCAGTCCGTCCATAATTGTATACCACCTACCCGTGGTTTTTTTTTCTTTCTTCTTTATACATACATACTACATCTCTTTATCAACCAGTCTATATTAGCAGCAGACACAGTACAGTAGTCCACGGCTGTAGCTACCTCTGTGTCGGCACTCAGCAGTCCATCCATAATTGTATACCACCTACCCGTGGTTTTTTTTTCTTTCTTCTTTATACATACATACTACATCTCTTTATCAACCAGTCTATATTAGCAGCAGACACAGTACAGTACGGTAGTCCACGGCTGTAGCTACCTCTGTGTCGGCACTCGGCAGTCCGTCCATAATTGTATACCACCTACCCGTGGTTTTTTTTTCTTTCTTCTTTATACATACTACATCTCATTATCATCCAGTCTATATTAGCAGCAGACACAGTACAGTACGGTAGTCCACGGCTGTAGCTACCTCTGTGTCGGCACTCGGCAGTCCGTCCATAATTGTATACCACCTACCCGTGGTTTTTTTTTTCTTTCTTCTTTATACATACTACATCTCATTATCAACCAGTCTATATTAGCAGCAGACACAGTACGGTAGTCCACGGCTGTAGCTACCTCTGTGTCGGCACTCGGCAGTCCGTCCATAATTGTATACCACCTACCCGTGGTTTTTTTTTTCTTTCTTCTTTATACATACTACATCTCATTATCAACCAGTCTATATTAGCAGCAGACACAGTACGGTAGTCCACGGCTGTAGCTACCTCTGTGTCGGCACTCGGCAGTCCATCCATAATTGTATACCACCTACCCGTGGTTTTTTTTTCTTTCTTCTTTATACATACATACTACATCTCATTATCATCCAGTCTATATTAGCAGCAGACACAGTACAGTACAATAGTCCACGGCTGTAGCTACCTCTGTGTCGGCACTCGGCAGTCCATCCATAATTGTATACTAGTATCCATCCATCTCCATTGTTTACCTGAGGTGCCTTTTAGTTGTGCCTATTAAAATATGGAGAACAAAAATGTTGAGGTTCCAAAATTAGGGAAAGATCAAGATCCACTTCCACCTCGTGCTGAAGCTGCTGCCACTAGTCATGGCCGAGACGATGAAATGCCAGCAACGTCGTCTGCCAAGGCCGATGCCCAATGTCATAGTACAGAGCATGTCAAATCCAAAACACCAAATATCAGTAAAAAAAAGGACTCCAAAACCTAAAATAAAATTGTCGGAGGAGAAGCGTAAACTTGCCAATATGCCATTTACCACACGGAGTGGCAAGGAACGGCTGAGGCCCTGGCCTATGTTCATGGCTAGTGGTTCAGCTTCACATGAGGATGGAAGCACTCAGCCTCTCGCTAGAAAACTGAAAAGACTCAAGCTGGCAAAAGCACCGCAAAGAACTGTGCGTTCTTCGAAATCCCAAATCCACAAGGAGAGTCCAATTGTGTCGGTTGCGATGCCTGACCTTCCCAACACTGGACGTGAAGAGCATGCGCCTTCCACCATTTGCACGCCCCCTGCAAGTGCTGGAAGGAGCACCCGCAGTCTAGTTCCTGATAGTCAGATTGAAGATGTCAGTGTTGAAGTACACCAGGATGAGGAGGATATGGGTGTTGCTGGCGCTGGGGAGGAAATTGACCAGGAGGATTCTGATGGTGAGGTGGTTTGTTTAAGTCAGGCACCCGGGGAGACACCTGTTGTCCGTGGGAGGAATATGGCCGTTGACATGCCTGGTGAAAATACCAAAAAAATCAGCTCTTCGGTGTGGAAGTATTTCACCAGAAATGCGGACAACATTTGTCAAGCCGTGTGTTCCCTTTGTCAAGCTGTAATAAGTAGGGGTAAGGACGTTAACCACCTCGGAACATCCTCCCTTATACGTCACCTGCAGCGCATTCATAATAAGTCAGTGACAAGTTCAAAAACTTTGGGCGACAGCGGAAGCAGTCCACTGACCAGTAAATCCCTTCCTCTTGTAACCAAGCTCACGCAAACCACCCCACCAACTCCCTCAGTGTCAATTTCCTCCTTCCCCAGGAATGCCAATAGTCCTGCAGGCCATGTCACTGGCAATTCTGACGAGTCCTCTCCTGCCTGGGATTCCTCCGATGCATCCTTGCGTGTAACGCCTACTGCTGCTGGCGCTGCTGTTGTTGCTGCTGGGAGTCGATGGTCATCCCAGAGGGGAAGTCGTAAGCCCACTTGTACTACTTCCAGTAAGCAATTGACTGTCCAACAGTCCTTTGCGAGGAAGATGAAATATCACAGCAGTCATCCTGCTGCAAAGCGGATAACTGAGGCCTTGACAACTATGTTGGTGTTAGACGTGCGTCCGGTATCCGCCGTTAGTTCACAGGGAACTAGACAATTTATTGAGGCAGTGTGCCCCCGTTACCAAATACCATCTAGGTTCCACTTCTGTAGGCAGGCGATACCGAGAATGTACACGGACGTCAGAAAAAGACTCACCAGTGTCCTAAAAAATGCAGTTGTACCCAATGTCCACTTAACCACGGACATGTGGACAAGTGGAGCAGGGCAGGGTCAGGACTATATGACTGTGACAGCCCACTGGGTAGATGTATGGACTCCCGCCGCAAGAACAGCAGCGGCGGCACCAGTAGCAGCATCTCGCAAACGCCAACTCTTTCCTAGGCAGGCTACGCTTTGTATCACCGCTTTCCAGAATACGCACACAGCTAAAAACCTCTTACGGCAACTGAGGAAGATCATCGCAGAATGGCTTACCCCAATTGGACTCTCCTGTGGATTTGTGGCATCGGACAACGCCAGCAATATTGTGTGTGCATTAAATATGGGCAAATTCCAGCACGTCCCATGTTTTGCACATACCTTGAATTTGGTGGTGCAGAATTTTTTAAAAAACGACAGGGGCGTGCAAGAGATGCTGTCGGTGGCCAGAAGAATTGCGGGACACTTTCGGCGTACAGGCACCACGTACAGAAGACTGGAGCACCACCAAAAACTACTGAACCTGCCCTGCCATCATCTGAAGCAAGAAGTGGTAACGAGGTGGAATTCAACCCTCTATATGCTTCAGAGGTTGGAGGAGCAGCAAAAGGCCATTCAAGCCTATACAATTGAGCACGATATAGGAGGTGGAATGCACCTGTCTCAAGTGCAGTGGAGAATGATTTCAACGTTGTGCAAGGTTCTGATGCCCTTTGAACTTGCCACACGTGAAGTCAGTTCAGACACTGCCAGCCTGAGTCAGGTCATTCCCCTCATCAGGCTTTTGCAGAAGAAGCTGGAGACATTGAAGGAGGAGCTAACACGGAGCGATTCCGCTAGGCATGTGGGACTTGTGGATGGAGCCCTTAATTCGCTTAACAAGGATTCACGGGTGGTCAATCTGTTGAAATCAGAGCACTACATTTTGGCCACCGTGCTCGATCCTAGATTTAAAACCTACCTTGGATCTCTCTTTCCGGCAGACACAAGTCTGCTGGGGTTGAAAGACCTGCTGGTGAGAAAATTGTCAAGTCAAGCGGAACGCGACCTGTCAACATCTCCTCCTTCACATTCTCCCGCAACTGGGGGTGCGAGGAAAAGGCTCAGAATTCCGAGCCCACCCGCTGGGGGTGATGCAGGGCAGTCTGGAGCGACTGCTGATGCTGACATCTGGTCCGGACTGAAGGACCTGACAACGATTACGGACATGTCGTCTACTGTCACTGCATATGATTCTCTCAACATTGAAAGAATGGTGGAGGATTATATGAGTGACCGCATCCAAGTAGGCACGTCACACAGTCCGTACTTATACTGGCAGGAAAAAGAGGCAATTTGGAGGCCCTTGCACAAACTGGCTTTATTCTACCTAAGTTGCCCTCCCACAAGTGTGTACTCCGAAAGAGTGTTTAGTGCCGCCGCTCACCTTGTCAGCAATCGGCGTACGAGGTTACATCCAGAAAATGTGGAGAAGATGATGTTCATTAAAATGAATTATAATCAATTCCTCCGCGGAGACATTGACCAGCAGCAATTGCCTCCACAAAGTACACAGGGAGCTGAGATGGTGGATTCCAGTGGGGACGAATTGATAATCTGTGAGGAGGGGGATGTACACGGTGATATATCGGAGGATGATGATGAGGTGGACATCTTGCCTCTGTAGAGCCAGTTTGTGCAAGGAGAGATTAATTACTTCTTTTTTGGGGGGGGTCCAAACCAACCCGTCATATCAGTCACAGTCGTGTGGCAGACCCTGTCACTGAAATGATGGGTCGGTTAAAGTGTGCATGTCCTGTTTATACAACATAAGGGTGGGTGGGAGGGCCCAAGGACAATTCCATCTTGCACCTCTTTTTTCTTTTATTTTTCTTTGCGTCATGTGCTGTTTGGGGAGGGTTTTTTGGAAGGGCCATCCTGCGTGACACTGCAGTGCCACTCCTAGATGGGCCCGGTGTTTGTGTCGGCCACTAGGGTCGCTTATCTTACTCACACAGTCAGCTACCTCATTGCGCCTCTTTTTTTCTTTGCGTCATGTGCTGTTTGGGGAGGGTTTTTTGGAAGGGACATCCTGCGTGACACTGCAGTGCCACTCCTAGATGGGCCCGGTGTTTGTGTCGGCCACTAGGGTCGCTTATCTTACTCACACAGTCAGCTACCTCATTGCGCCTCTTTTTTTCTTTGCGTCATGTGCTGTTTGGGGAGGGTTTTTTGGAAGGGACATCCTGCGTGACACTGCAGTGCCACTCCTAGATGGGCCCGGTGTTTGTGTCGGCCACTAGGGTCGCTTATCTTACTCACACAGCGACCTCGGTGCAAATTTTAGGACTAAAAATAATATTGTGAGGTGTGAGGTATTCAGAATAGACTGAAAATGAGTGTAAATTATGGTTTTTGAGGTTAATAATACTTTGGGATCAAAATGACCCCCAAATTCTATGATTTAAGCTGTTTTTTAGGGTTTTTTGAAAAAAACACCCGAATCCAAAACACACCCGAATCCGACAAAAAAAATTCGGTGAGGTTTTGCCAAAACGCGGTCGAACCCAAAACACTGCCGCGGAACCGAACCCAAAACCAAAACACAAAACCCGAAAAATTTCCGGCGCTCATCTCTAATTTTTGCATTGCATTCCCAGTGAAAAGCTGTACCACTTGCTTGAGTCTGCCCCCCAGGCTGAAAGTTGCGAGCCAGCCCCTGCATACCAAAGACAGCCTGGCCAGATTCTGCTTTTCAGAAGAGGCCTCCAGTGCTTAAGGTGAATGTCTGGGAAGGCACACATGGGGATGGGTATGAATGCTGGGAACGTGTCTCACCCCCTACTCACTGTAACTCTCCCCTCACTACACCATTGAGTTTCCCACATGCATGCCTGTGTCTTCTCTTGCTGCTGCTGACTGAGCTCCGACTACAGTGCACTTCCTGGTCACATGACTCATACAAGTGTCCATCAGTGCACAAGACCCGCCCCCACACTCAGAGGCATGTCTCTATTGGCTTCCTTTCTGTGTAACGTTACTGCCCGTATTGTTGCCCCGCCCCCAACTCTGCAAAGCAGTGTCTGACTGTAGCACCGAGGTAGAGCTGCTGCTGCCTCATCTCTCGTCTCCCTGCAGCTCCAGGGATCTCCACACAGCTGCTGAGTGTGAGCTATACACAGGAATACACTAAACAAAGAAGATATTTATGTTACACATATCCTCTGGCCCCCCCTGACCAGCTCACAACTGCTTGTATTGCAGGCAGCAATGTTAGTAACTATCACTGTTAAAATTTGTCAAAATATATTGTTACTAATGTTATATAGAAATATCTTTCAGCAAGCATTTAAGTATAGATACGCCCATATGTAGAGCTAAACACACTCTTTGGCCAGAGCATGACAATTTTCCCCACTACGGCGCTCCGTGCAGCCAACTATAATCTTGCAGAAATTACTTTTCAAAAGTAGGCAAGTAAGATCCAAAAATAGCTAGCTGCCGAGCTCCGGGAATGTCTGGCATTCCAGAGCTTGGTACTGTACATCCAGCAGCACAACAGCCCCCAATAGAAAACTATGGGGCCGGCTTCTGCGTCGGAAGTGGAGGGACAGCAGCAGAGCGCAAACATATCTGCTGCAGTCTCTCCATGGTAAATCAAGGAAAGCCTTTATATTTGCAGGAACCCCCACAAAAATCTAATTTGATAAATACGCCCCTATGGGAGTAAATCCAGCCATTGAAACCTGGACATGGGGAGATGTTTTTGGTCTGCGGGATGTTACTAAATGTAACATTGTTCTCCCCATATCTGGTCTTGGCCATTGGACCAGGCCCAATGTTCTCTAGACCTGAGCTGTTGCAGCAGCCGAGCCTTCCTAAGAATGATAATGAGAAATGCCAGACACGGGAAGGCTGGGTGCACACCTAGAAGATATATCCGCCTTGCCGACCTAGCACCCAGTTCAGGTGAGCATATACACTTAACCGATTGGCCGCTCAATATATTGGCCCAGACATCAGAACTGGGCAAGCATTTCAGTTTGCCCACCGCGCTGTGATGTCAGTGCCTGCAGGCAGTGTATGGGCAGTCAATGGGACGCCCGTATACACAGCCAGATATACAGTATCTGTAAGATATATCGGCTGTGCTGCAGGTCCGAAGTGATAGGTCAGGGAACGACGTCATTCACAGACATATCGGCTGTACACACACACTGATCCACTACCGATATATTGTCCGTTCAATCAAAGGGTCGATATACAGTATCGACTGGTATGTAGTCAGATTACCCACAAGGGGGTGGGACCAAATATGTGGGGATGTGACCACACCTCATTGCAATATCTGGCCCCTCTGTGGGGAATGGCCACACCGTCTTGTGGGCCTGGCTGCACCTTTATGTCAGGCCCGGGTACCCAGAGAGGCCCAGGTACTGTACATTCTACCTGCCCACCCCTTGTGTAGAGATGCGTCCTCTGTCAGCCTGCGAGTAACTGCTTGCCTGGTACGTATGCATTGCGGCAGCTATCACCCACAGCCTGACGCGACTAGCTGTATTGTATGTACACTCCATGCTTCCCTATGGAAGCGTAGTGTTCATTCTAGCACCCTGCACCTTTCAAATCCTGTGCAGTTCCTCTTTCCTGCCTGGGGTGTCACTCTCTGCTCTGGTGCTTCTCAGCACACACAGGGCTGTATCACAGCACTGAGTAACAGATCAGAGTGTGCTGAGAAGCATCACAGCAGAGAGTGACACCCCTGGCAGGAAAGAGGAACTGCACAGATTTTGAAAGGTGCAGGGTGCTAGAGTGAACAATAGAAGCGGGTGTGTACGCACGTGTCTACGGACTTTCGCATGTACACTGTTCGAAGCAAACAAGTTGCATTTTCTGCGACTCGTTTGCAAGATGACGGAGGACACACCTGTATTGTTGGAAATGGAGTACCCCGATGAAACCCATGCAAACACGAGGAGAACATACAAACTCCAATGGTGAACGTTATTGGTTAAAGACAGTGCAGGAGAGTATGTGCAGTACACAACTGATTCTTGGATGGCTGTGAAGTTTGGTTCCATAAAATATTTACAGCCTTATTGTACTTTTCTGAAAAGAGTCTTACAAAATCTCTCTCCTTGTACTGCGTCAATAATATATAAACTTCATATCTCCATGGAACAGAACAATAACTTTACTCCACAATCTACTGTGTGTTGCGCTGCCAAAATAGAAGTCCCCCCTCGAGATCGCGGGAAAATGTCATTCTATCGCACAGCACGTATTATTTCTTTTTAATAACAATACGTTTTAGTTTTGCATACGCTGGAAATACAATTCAAGCACATTTTCCATTCTTCCGACTGCATACTTGGAAAAACTTTCGGAATGAACTTCTTTCTACATCGGAAAAGAAGACAAAAAAATAAAATAAAAAAATGCTTCAATGTGTTGCTGAAACTACAATAGAATGATCCGAGAAATCTCAAAGCTTTCAGAATAATTTGAAGTGTTCTGTAATTTGTATCCACTTTCCATTGTACATAGCAATTTAAATTTCGCAGAACACTCTAATTTTCGGAAACGTTCACTCGGCAAAGAAGGCTGGGACAATGCTTCCCCATCACAAAAAAGCTGAAGGGTGATTGAAACACTTCACACTTCCTCGTGACATTGGAGGCGATTAAAGGATTAGGACGGATTAATGGCTTTGCTAATTTATCACAGGTATTATGTTTTTTTTTTACTTATTAATCATTTTTTGATTTTGTTGGATCTACAGCTGTGTATAGAGTCTAGGTACAATTCTTCACAATGGACTTGTTCAACAATTAACTATATGGTGCTGTGTAGCACTAGAACATTGTAATTAATGCTGTTTCCTGGCGGTACTCGGTGGTATGCAGAAATGGCCGCTTATTTTTGGAATTATTTTCTAATTTATGTTCTGGAAACTGTAAGAAATCATCAAAATAATTTCAGGAATGAATATAATAATCTTCCGCAAACTTGGCCAGAGCCTGGATAAAACTTATTTTAACTTCATATAAAAGGTCTGGTAGTTGCCTAAAGATAGGAGAATTGAATGATACTACAAGAAATTAAGGAGTTTACACCTCAAGGCTTGGGGGGCTGGCAGGAGGTGGAGTCATATGACGGAATCTCACCTATTATTTTAGGGGGGTGTCCCCAGTGGTCTTGTTATTTAAGGTCATGGCAGGAAGCCCCAAGCCTCAGTCCTTCCCCTACCTCCCTTATGCCCCTTTCAGACCTAAATCCAGGGTCCCAGCCGGGTTAATGAACACGGTTTCAACACGTGTTACAGCTGCTCAAACCTCTTTCCCACCACATGTTGGACCTGGGTTATTCCCGGACTGTCACCTTCCACACTGCAACCATGCTTGCCCTGCAAAACTTCATAAAGATGACAATTAAACATAACCTGGTTTCCCACTTTCATACCACAATGTATCCTACTCGGACCCGGGAATAACCCTAGCCATGACCTGGGACACTTTACCCAGCTTACTTTACTCGGTGTGAAAAGGGTATTAATTGTGTGTTTGGTTTGGTGGTGTTTTCCGTTGGCTTTTGGGTGTGGGAAAGAATAGCAGATTACCAGTCTGGGTGTTATTGGCTGCAGGTCACCAGTCCGGGTGGTATAGGGTGTGGGAAAGAACAGCAGGTCACCAGTCAGGGTGGTTTAGGGTGTGGGAAAGAACGGCAGGTCACCATTCCAGGTGGTACTGGGTCTGGGAAAGAACGGCAGGTCACCAGTCCGGGTGGTTTAGTGTGTGGGAAAGAACGGCAGGTCACCAGTCCGGGTGGTATTGGGTCTGGGAAAGAACGGCAGGTCACCACAACGGGTGGTATTGGATGTGGGTAAGAATGTCAGGTCACCAGTCCGGGTGGTATTGGACGTGGGAAAGAACGGCAGGTCACCAGTCTGGGTGGTTTAGGGTGTGGGAAAGAACGGCAGGTCACCAGTCTGAGTGGTATTGGATCTGGGAAAGAACGGCAGGTCACCAGTCCGCGTGGTATTGGATCTGGGAAAGAACGGCAGGTCACCAGTCCAAGTGGTATTGGATCTGGGAAAGAACGGCAGGTCACCAGTCCGGGTGGTATTGGGTGTGGGTAAGAACGTCAGGTCACCACAACGGGTGGTATTGGGTGTGGGTAAGAACGTCAGGTCACCAGTCCGGGTGGTATTGGACGTAGGAAAGAACAGCAGGTCACCAGTCCGGGTGGTTTAGGGTGTGGGAAAGAACGGCAGGTCACCAGTCCGGGTGGTATTGGATGTGGAAAAGAACGTCAGGTCACCAGTCTGGATGGTATTGGGTCTGGGAAAGAACGGCAGGTCACCAGTCCGGGTGGTATTGGATGTGGAATAGAATGGTAGGTCACCAGTCCTGATGGTAATGGGTCTGGGAAAGAACGGCAGGTCACCAGTCTGGGTGGTATTGGGTCTATGAAAGAACGGCAGGTCACCAGTCTGGGTGGTATTGGGTCTGGGAAAGAACGGCAGGTCACCAGTCTGGGTGGTATTGGGTCTGGGAAAGAACGGCAGGTCACCAGTCTGGATGATATTGGGTCTGGGTAAGAAAGGCAGGTCACCAGTCCAGGTGGTATTGGATGTGGGAAAGAATGGCAGGTCACCAGTCCAGGTGGTATTGGGTGTGGGAAAGAACTTCAGGCCATCAGTCCGGCTGGTATTGGGTCTGGGAAAGAACGGCAGGTCACCAGTCCGGCTGGTATTGGGTGTGGGTAAGACCGGCAGATCACCAGTCCGGATGGTATTGGGTCTGGAAAAGAACGGCAGGTCACCAGTCCGGATGGTATTGGGTGTGGGTAAGAACGGCAGGTCACCAGTCTGGATGGTATTGGGTGTGGGTTAAGAAAGGCAGGTCACCAGTCCGGGTGGTATTGGGTGTGGGTAAGAACAGCAGGTCACCAGTCCGGATGGTATTGGGTGTGGGAAAGAACGGCAGGTCACCAGTCCCTGTGCAATAAAGTGTTTAAGATGGTTTAATTGTTGCAATTTTGGGTGTGCTCACCTTTGATGACTGGTTAGTTGGCAGGACCACCCTAATGGGGACAGCATCCTCACTATTAAGAGTGGGTACTCATGAGGGTGCCACAGAAAGCTCAGTGGATACCTATTCGTGTTGGAGTGGCTGCAGTTATTGTGCACCTGGGGCGATATCTTCATGTCTATTCTGCATTGTTGGATTGGGCTGATTCTAGCTGTACTTTCTTTGCCACCATCTATCCTTTATTACTTTAAACATATTTCCATTTGAAATAAATAGCCAACACATTTTTCTGCCAAATCCATTTCTCCGTATCTGTATTTTGTTATTGGTTTGTTGTTACTGCATGTTGTGATGCCCTCACAAGGCGTTCCTCAGCCGCTAGAATGTTTACGGGTCCCGCTGCCTATTTTCTGACAAAACAAGGATAGTGTTGGTAATACAGCACGTGGGCCTGCCATTGGCACCTAAATTTGTGGCTGCCGAGAGGCGTGGTGAGGTGGGTTCAGATTAATCAGGCCAAGCGTATCTATGGAGCTTGGGTCAGACAGTCAGCAATACTCCTCACTTCACAGCGACTCTCCCAGATGGGGTATAAAGAAGGCTAGCAAATATGGTTTTCCATGGACGGCCTAGCATTTCAGAAGTGGTATTCACCTCACCTTCGGTGTAGTTACAACACCACTGCCACCATTGCGTCATGGTCACACTGCATGTGCACTACATCACAGAGGAAAGAGTTGAGTAGTTTGCACTAAGAGCAGTCCAATGGTTGGCTGGTCCAATGCATCTGAGAATGCAACCAATCAGTTCGTTAGGAACTAATGACTTAGCAGGAAACTTAGTGAACCTTCTGAAGAGGACAAGTGCAGATGTTGCTCATAGCAACAGATTAGATTCTAGCAATAATCTTTCTAGTCCAAATGTTTGCAAGTATCTATTGGTTGCTGTAGACCACACATTGACGCATCTATAATGCGGTGCAGGGTGTACGATGGACCTGGGCACCTGGGTCCATGGGAGTCCACACAACACACCCATATAATTATACTTACCCATCCAGAGTCCAGCACCGGTAGGCACTGCAGACAGGTATCATCAGGAAAATGGTGTCATGTTCCTGAAGACCTGCCCTGTAGAATCTAGCACGGACGGAACCAAAGTCTACTGGCTGCCAGAGAGCAGGGGTCCCCGCTCGGAGCCTTCACTCATGCCCGCTCCTCTCTTAAACTGCCCCTGGGGAAATCCTTCCAATTGTACACTTTACAATATTTGATGAATGTTCCCCTTTGCGCTGGTCACTGATTCTTAGTGAATTAATAGGCTACATTATTGTGAGACTGAGACAAACGGGTGGGATGCATCAAGATGTATTTTGCGGTCAAACATCCGAAAATGCAATTTTCTGAGATTTGCCCACTTACCGCATATGCGACAAGCTCCAGTCACGCAATACATATGCCGAAGTCCTTCTATCGGAAAGGTCAGCTCTTACTAGGAGAGCTGTCGTTTGTGATTTTTGTTGAAGCATTCGGTATTAATAAATAGCGTTATGCTAGCGAAGATTGGCGGATGTATCACATGCAGTCTGCCTCCGCTATCAGAAGGTGACCGGTATCCGGTAAATTACTACAGCGCCCGTGGAGTATTCTCCTTTGTATAGATGCTAATAGCAAATTAAAAATATAAAATTTCTGGAATAACGACCTCTGTATTTTACCCCTGAAAGCAGAGCAAACTTCTTGTATCTCGCAGTTAGGCTTTCGTAGTGGTGAGCAAAAGGGATGCGGGCAATTTACCTACAATCAAAATCTCGACAGTCAAAATACCGACAAGGTCAAAATACAGACATTTAAAATGTCGACAGGTCAAGAAGTTTGAGTTTTACACTGAAACCGACTTGTTCATACTTTACCATCCCAGTGGACCTGAAGGGTGAATATATCGAAGCATAGTGAGCGCACCGAGCCATGTGATACGGTGTCCATGTTGTCCATGTTGACCTACTGTGTGTCACCATTCATAACTAAAAACAATGAAAATCGAGCGTCGACTTTTTGACCCTTGCGACATCTTAGGTGTCGGTATTCTGACCGTCGGGATTTTGATTGTAGGTATTTCACACTGAACCCAATCAAACCACCAGATCAGCGCAATCAGGTCGCACATTTGTGGACAAACTCCACACTGATCGGCTTGTTCACCGTTAATACCAGGCAACCGGATTTATATTAACATGTATTTACACAGTGCTAACATATTCCGTTGCTCTATATAAATGGGAATAAAATAGTAATAAAACGAGATTGGGTCATAACAGACAGAAGCAGCAAAAGGGCCCTGCTCTCCAAACCACATTTGGGCAACCTGAGGTCTTCACCCGGCTACTGTACATCATACATCTACTACTCTACCACGGCCTTCTTCAGACTTTCAGAGCTGTACTCAATCCACCTTTTGTTTGCGGCACAGTGCAAGGACGTCTCTTGGAATAAATTGGTCAGGAAGACTGTGCGGTATTATTTTCTTTGAGAACCGATAGCTATTTACACTAACTCTACGAATAATTACAGCATCCTAATATGTGTGGCAATGTGCAGACCCAACTAACGTTATCAGTGCAGCACACACCCGTTACCAAACTCTATGCTAATCTTCTATACTGACCCCATATAGCAGAATAATGAAGGCAGAAAAAGGTAACTGTATGAGTTTAAAATTACTATGGGTAAAATGCAAAAAAAAAAAAAAAAAAAGAAGTAGAATTTGTGAAATAGATTAATCATTATGCACAGCGTCGGCATTGATTCTGAGCGAGGGAATGGAACGGTTAATTTGAGGCTGCTTGTCAAGCAATGATCTATAGCTGCCCAGAAAGCAGACCTTGGAGATCTTAATGGCAGGAACCAGGAAAGTAAATGCACAAATCTAAAAGTCAATAGGGTCTGCACCTGTAAATACAGGCTTCTCTATCACATGCAATTCCAACACTTTCAATTTGTACAGCTGACTGATCACCCAATACCCAGACTGCTGACACGCTATCTTATCAGCTACCAATATTAGGAAAAATGGAAGCGGGAGAGCGGAGGATCGGTGGCAGCACTTCGCCTCTCCGGGTGATTTTATACAATTCAATGAGGATTTCTCTCCCTTTTTTGCTAATATAATAACATTCTGAACTCCCTGTGGTCAGATTCCGCTGTACTCGGTAAGATGGAGGGAATGTTAAAAGCCATCAAGGTCTTGCCCTGTAAAACGAACTGATCGACAATGTGTGACAGGGCGACGTTAATGTGATAAATTGAGGCTTCCGTGATGAAAAATAAAAAGGGCCAAAGCCGTCTCCATGGCAACAGCCTGGACCAAAGTCCCCACCTGTAGTGGTGAAATGGTCTGCGGCTCCGTACAAAGGGAGTGGGCAGCTGATAGAAGTCCACAGACTAATGCGGTCTCTATGAAAATATATATATTGTAACAGGAGACTTGCTAGAACATGCTCTGCTGCAAAAATCCACCAACGACCGACTCCAGGCTTGTGCAAAAACAACAAATACCTTTTATTCAGGTAGCTCAAAAATAAAGATATACATAAAACAAAGATCATCGTCTTTCGTATAAACAACCAGGGAGGTTAGGCCCTGCCTCACTCCCTATTACTTAATAAGGAACCCTTCAGGTCCCGGCATCCTGACACTAGTGGCCCAGCCCTCCGGATCCCACTGTCCCTAGCAGGCCTATCACCTGGACACTAACTGCCTTCAGGAGCCCTGACTCATGGGAGAGACTCTGCTTTAAACCCAGCACCCAGGTGCTGGCTAATGAACCAGCTTCTTGGGCTAAGAAGCCTATAAGACCTGATCTGGGCCAAATGGATGGGAACCCGTTCCATCCACACTTCCTATCTACCCCCAGGACCCTGTGTGTAGCTTACAGGTGGCAAAGTACCTCTCCTGCCACTATATATATATATATAAATATATATAAAATATAACCTATACACAGTCATATACTGCTGGTTGCCAACTTGTAAGCATGCTTATAATAGCTTCACCCCAACACCTTGTATGGTCAAGCTCCTCAGCAGCTGGCAGCGCAATGCATCTTGTACTGTACAGGCAAATATGGTGTAAAGGAGGATGTGGTATATTTTGGCGACATACATCGTACTGACATTCATGAGAGTGACAACGCGAGAATGCCGACATGGTCATAATGTCGATATTGACGGCATCAATATTCAATCACGTCAACACGATTAGTATGTTGATAAAACATCCCTGGTGGATTGGTGGTGACCTGGTATTAAAGGTCTGGCCGGTCAACGGTGTCTTCCTGATCCAGCGGCGAGTTCCACTAACCCTCCCGATAATGCCTAATGATTACCTCACCTCCCGCAGCATGATTCCACCCTCCCACTAGTGCCTAACCCGCCACCCTAACAGCCTATCCTTAACACCCCAACTAGTGCCTAATCCTAACCTCTCCCATAGCCTAACATCAGCACCTTCCCCCCCAATACCTAACCCTGATCCTCCCCTCCCGCAGCCTAACCCTAACCTCCCCTCCCGCAGCCTAACCCTAACCTCCCCTCCCGCAACCTAACCTTAACACCCCAACTAGTGCCTAATCCTAACCTCCACTCCCATAGCCTAACACCAGCACCTTCCCCCCCAATACCTAACCCTGATCCTCCCCTCCCGCACCCTAACCCTAACCTCCCCTCCCGCACCCTAACCCTAACCTCCCCTCCCGCAGCCTATCCTCAACACCCCAACTAGTGCCTAATCCTAACCTCTCCCATAGCCTAACATCAGCACCTTCCCCCCCCAATACCTAACCCTGATCCTCCCCTCCCGCACCCTAACCCTAACCTCCCCTCCCGCACCCTAACCCTAACCTCCCCTCCCGCAGCCTATCCTTAACACCCCAACTAGTGCCTAATCCTAACCTCTCCCATAGCCTAACATCAGCACCTTCCCCCCCAATACCTAACCCTGATCCTCCCCTCCCGCGGCCTAACCCTAACCTCCCCTCCCGCAGCCTAACCCTAACCTCCCCTCCTACAGCCTAACCTTAACCTCCCCTCCTACAGCCTAACCTTAACCTCCCCTCCTACAGCCTAACCTTAACCTCCCCTCCCGCAGCCTAACCCTAACCTCCCCTCCCGCAGCCTATCCTTAACCTCCCTTCCCGCAGCCTAACCCTAACCTCCCCTCCCGCAGCCTAACCCTAACCTCCCCTCCCGCAGCCTAACCCTAACCTCCCCTCCCGCAGCCTATCCTTAACATCCCAACTAGTACCTAATCCTAACCTCCACTCCCATAGCCTAACACCAGCACCTTCCCCCTAATGCCTATCCCTGATCCTCTGCCGCAGCCTAACCCTAATCCTCCCCCTAATGCCTATCCCCGATCCTCTGCCGCAGCCTAACCCTAACCCTCCCCCTAATGCCTATCCCTGATCCTCTGCCGCAGCCTAACCCTAATCCTCCCCCTAATGCCTATCCCCGATCCTCTGCCGCAGCCTAACCCTAACCCTCCCCCTAATGCCTATGCTCTGCCGCAGCCTAACCCTAACCCTCCCCCTAATGCCTATCCCTCATCCTCCTCTCCAGCAGCCTAACCCTAACCCTCCCCCTAATGCCTAACCCTGATCCTACTCTGCAGCAGCCTAACCCTCCCCCTAATGCCTATCCCTGACCCTCTGCCGCAGCCTAACCCTAACCTCCCCTCCTACAGCCTAACCCTAACCCTCCCCTCCCGCAGCCTATCCTTAACACTCCAACTAGTGCCTAATCCTAACCTCCACTCCCATAGCCTAACACCAGCACCTTCCCCCTAATGCCTATCCCTGATCCTCTGCCGCAGCCTAACCCTAATCATTCACCTAGTGCCTATCCCTGATCCTCCTCTCCTGCAGCCTAACCCTCCCCCTAATGCCTATCCCTGATCCTCTGCCACAGCCTAACCCTCCCCCTAGTGCCTATCCCCGATCCTCTGCCGCAGCCTAACCCTAACCCTCCCCCTAATGCCTATCCCTGATCCTCTGCCGCATCCTAACCCTCCCCCTAATGCCTATCCCTGATCCTCTGCCGCAGCCTAACCCTAACCCTCCCCCTAATGCCTATCCCTGATCCTCTGCCGCATCCTAACCCTAACCCTCCCCCTAATGCCTATCCCTGATCCTCTGCCGCATCCTAACCCTCCCCCTAATGCCTATCCCTGATCCTCTGCCGCATCCTAACCCTAACCCTCCCCCTAATGCCTATCCCTGATCCTCTGCCGCATCCTAACCCTCCCCCTAATGCCTATCCCTGTTCCTCTGCCGCAGCCTAACCCTAACCCTCCCCCTTATGCCTATCCCTGATCCTCTGCCGCAGCCTAACCCTAACCCTCCCCCTAATGCCTATCCCTGACCCTCTGCCGCAGCCTAACCCTAACCCTCCCCCTAATGCCTATCCCTGACCCTCTGCCGCAGCCTAACCCTAACCATCCCCCTAATGCCTATCCCTGATCCTCTGCCGCAGCCTAACCCTAACCCTCCCCCTAGTGCCTATCCCTGATCCTCTGCCGCAGCCTAACCCTAACCCTCCCCCTAATGCCTATCCCCGATCCTCTGCCGCATCCTAACCCTAACCCTCCCCCTAATGCCTATCCCCGATCCTCTGCCGCATCCTAACCCTAACCCTCCCCCTAATGCCTATCCCCGATCCTCTGCCGCAGCCTAACCCTAACCCTCCCCCTAATGCCTATCCCTGTTCCTCTGCCGCAGCCTAACCCTAACCCTCCCCCTAATGCCTATCCCTGACCCTCTGCCGCAGCCTAACCCTCCCCCTAATGCCTATCCCTGATCCTCTGCCGCAGCCTAACCCTAACCCTCCACCTAGTGCCTATCCCTGACCCTCTGCCGCAGCCTAACCCTAACCCTCCACCTAATGCCTATCCCTGATCCTCTGCCGCAGCCTAACCCTAACCCTCCCCCTAATGCCTATCCCTGATCCTCTGCCGCAGCCTAACCCTCCCCCTAATGCCTATCCCTGATCCTCTGCCGCAGCCTAACCCTAACCCTCCACCTAGTGCCTATCCCTGATCCTCTGCAGCAGCCTAACCCTAACCATTCACCTAGTGCCTAACCCTGATCCTCCTCTTCTGCAGCCTAACCCTAACCCTCCCCCTAATGCCTATCCCTGATCCTCTACCGCATCCTAACCCTAACCCTCCCCCTAATGCCTATCCCTGTTCCTCTGCCGCAGCCTAACCCTAACCCTCCACCTAGTGCCTATCCCCGATCCTCTGCCGCAGCCTAACCCTAACCCTCCCCCTAATGCCTATCCCTGTTCCTCTGCCGCAGCCTAACCCTAACCCTCCCCCTAATGCCTATCCCTGTTCCTCTGCCGCAGCCTAACCCTAACCCTCCCCCTAATGCCTATCCCTGTTCCTCTGCCGCAGCCTAACCCTAACCCTCCCCCTAATGCCTATCCCTGATCCTACTCTCCCGCCGCTAACCCATGCCCTGTGGCGACATGTTCAATATCAACATCATAACGGAGACATTGCGTTTTTCACATTGTAAGGTCATATTGTTCTACATCCCTGCAGATGAGACCTCAATTTGCAGAGTCTTGTGGCTGGATCTTGGGATATTTAGAGCTACGAGCACTCTGTAGGCCTGTGCGTATCTATGGGAGATTCAGAGTTGCACACGCCTATCCGACATTCACTTGCGGAGGAATGGCCGCATCTGATGGCAACGGGACATTTGCGTGCGACCTGCGTTTCGTGATGGACCTGGGGGCTCTGATGGAGTTTGCAGAGATCCGTAGCTTTTAGTCGCATCTCTAGCGCCAAAGACAACGAGCACCAATCAGGAGGATGGCTGTTTAATCAAGCACGAGGGCAGGGCTACATAGCTGCGCACAGCTCGGCATATGGGCGAATATCCGCATTCATTTCTGTGAGCGCAACGCGAGTGTGACTGCGGCCAACATGCAGCTCTGAATAGCCCCAGCACATAATGCATGGGCGTAACTATAATGGGTGGAGGTGTGTTGTGTATACGGCCCATAGTTCTAGGGTGCACCGCACAAGACAGACGAGAGACGGGGCACCACCTGGAGACTGAACGTTGGACCCTGCCCAACATTTCCAATTCAAAATAGAAGTCTTGGGCATTCATAAAGAAGCTCTGGGGCATGATGTGACATCATATATATGCAGAGAGTGGAATGCCTGACATATATACTCTATAGTACAATGTATCTCTTATTGTAAGAGATTCTCCTGTTAGAAGTTCCTTAAGTGTTTCGTGACCAGGAGGATAAAAGCCAGCTGCTTTTATACCAGTCACATAAATCTCAGAGGAAGAATAATGGTAATAATAGACAGTATGGAATGCTGCATTCTCACACTCACGTTTCCCAGGTGTAAGGAGGTACTTCAGGACCCGCTGTTTATGCAAACATGATAGACCGGGGATTACAGCTTGTAACGGAGGACTCATCTTAAGTGGGAATGCAACAAAAGGCTCCGGTTTTATCATATCCCTGGTGACTGTCTTGCAAGTGCCATTGTTCTCAGAAGAGCATTGTGTAGCACAAGGACAAAGCTCAATGTAAGGAAAGTGGAAACGCGGGTTATTGTAACTTTGTGGTACGTTTCTGTATTGTTATTTCTGTCCTATTCATGTGCTTTAGTCTGTTTTATAATATTACTTTGCGGTTGTATTTGCCTCTAGGAAACCAACAGTCTGTGCTTTTATCTTACTGTAAGTACCCCCAGGAGTATCTACCACTACGCTTATGCTTGGCTTCTCAGCCCTCATCATCAGTGCACTGTACCTGGTGCCAAATATCCATCTGTCAGCGGAAGTAATTGTGTGTACACACAAGGAGTGCATACAGTACTCCACAAATCCATTGACATGCCCCTCTCTGGATTAAGTCTACACGTATATGCCCCATTACCTCCCAGCTAATAAGATGTCCCTGATGAAGTCTAAGCAGTGGTTTTTATGCCAAGATGAAACGCGTTGAATACTTCTGTCCTAGATAACATTCCTTAAGATCTTGTGGAGCGTCTTGGATGTTGGTATTGATTTGGGGATATTTTCAAATAAACTGATTTTATATCGTTATAACGTAGGTTTTTAGTTCTTAATAAATCTATGCTGCTTAAAAATAGATTTAATTGCGATCACCATTACTTCGCTTTGAGCAGTTGTGCAAATTGTTAATCAGCAATGTCCTTTTTTGGATCAAGAACAATTTTTTTGTTTTTTTTTTGTGGGGGGAGGATAAGCATTTTTTTTGTTACACTTTGGTAGGGGGACCATTCTATGGTTATATAAATCACCGAGATTTTATTGAATCTGATTGTACGGAAAGGCACCTTGTTTCCTCATTTCTTTTATAATAAGCATACAGACATAGGCCAAGTGTGAAAGCTTTAACAATATTTTAAATAGCCAAATATTACAGATACACAACATGACAATACTATGTCTAGCAGTAAAAGGCAAACAATGTGGCTCTACAGATTGTAAGCACATTCAAGCAGGGCCCTCCGCCCCGAGTCTTATCTACTGTATATAACTCTATTAATTGCACTCTGTAATTATGTATTTATATGAAGTTGTGCAAAAAGAGAACATTAAAATAGATCAAACTAAGAAGGGACGAGCGATTAATCATGGTAATTCAAGGAACATAGCGACGCGTGTAAAACATAAACCAGGTTAGCAAAGATTGAAGCTGAAAAATGGATTGCTAAAGATAGTACGTGGAATTCCAAATCATCCTTCAAGTACATAAGCAGCAGGTACAGTAAATAATTATTTATTAACAGTTTGTTATATAGCGCAGCATATTATGCGCTTTACAATTGGAACAACAGTTATAGAACAAAACTGGATAATAACAGACAGACATAGAGGTAGGAGGGCCCTGCTCGCAAGCTTACAATCTATAGGGAAATAGGCATTGCTATACAAGGATAGGTGCTACTTATTGCATAAGAGGGAAATACGGAGGACCACAATGCAATAAACTATGTAAGCTATCTATAAAGGACAAGAGGAAGCCAATCTTCTAAATATTATGGGGTATATTCAATTAAAGTCGGATCCATTCCGACATGTTTCAAGTCGAATGTAGATGGGATGCAGAGGAGGAGAAGGGTGCGAGCCGTGGGGGAACAGCCGGCGGGCATACAGGGAGATCCGCGCTGCAGCAGGATGTCCCTCAGCCGCCCGACCTCACGGCAGCTTTCACCCGGCTCCAGCAGCGGGTGGAAGCTGCCGTGAGGTCGGGCGGGTGAGTGACATCCAACTGCAGCGCTACTGTAGCGCTGATCTCCCTGTATGTCCGCCGGCTGTCCCCCCCCCCCCGTCTCCCTGCGGCTCTCCCCCCTGCCTCCTCTGGGTCCGCATCTCAGTCCGACATCATTTTGATGTCGGACTGAGATGGTCGAAAAGGGGGCCAAAACCTGTCGGATTTGGCCCCGTTTTCGACATCAATACGTGGATCGGCAGCTATTCTGCCGATCCACGTGCTTTTCGACAAGTCGAATTTAGCAACTTGACTAAATATTTAGCAAAATATTGAATAGGTTGAATCAGGATTTGACCTTAAAAAGTCGAAAACTGACGTCTTTTCGACAGACGGCACTTTTCGACTTTAATTGAATATACCCCTATGTATTGTTTTGTTTGTATTCACAATTATAAAAGAGGATCAAATAGGTTTTGTAGCATTACAATATACAAGTATGGAACCTAACATGCCTAGCACCTTAGAAAGTGCAGTTATGACACAAGAGAAAAAGGCTTATTTACCTAAATGGCAATTATTCCGGCAATTGGATCATTGGAATGCGCTGATCATGTTTGTGGAACCAGCCTGACATGACGTACTGTATGCTTGGTGACATGGCATGTTATCTTTTACGGAACAGAATTACAGGATGGCTAGACTTTAGCCACTGACACAAAGCAGGATGGGTCCATGGTGGTGATTCTGAGTTGATCTCTAGCTGCATTCGTTCGCTGTGCAGCGATGAGGCAAAAAATTTGCACTTCTGCGCATGCGTATGCGGCGCAATGCGCACGCACGACGTACTATTACAACGAACTATGTAGTTTCACACAGGGTCTAGCGAAGCTTTTCTGTCGCACTGCTGGCCGCAGAGTGATTGACATGAAGTGGGCACTTCTGGGTGTCAACTGACCGTTTTCAGGGAGTGTTCGAAAAAACGCAGGCGTACCAGGAAAAACGCAGGCGTGGCTGGGCGAACGCTGGGCGGGTGTGTGACGTCAAAACAGGAACTGAAGTGATCGCAAGCGCTGAGTAGGTTTTGAGCTACTCTAAAACTGCACAAAAAAACTTTGTAGCCGCTCTGCGATCCTTTCGTTCGCACTTCTGCTAAGCTAAAATACACTCCCAGTGGGCGGCGGCATAGCGTTTGCACAGCTGCTAAAAACTGCTAGCGAGCGAACAACTCGGAATGACCACCTATGTCATTTACACCCTTTTCCCACCCTACCATCTGCATATCGCAGCGCGAATTGAAATGTGAAAACATCAGACGTCCCAATTTGGTCATCCCATTCCCATTATATCTTAGTTTATCAGACAATTCACTTTTATATTTCCATTACAAAATAGAAGCTTACTTTAAAAATAGTTTTGTTTGCTACCTGCCCCATTTCAATCAAAGTATAAAGTTGCTATGTTTTAGGGTTAGTGTGAACAGTGGGATATGAAATTGAGAACTCTTAAAAGCTTATCTCATGAACTCGGAATAAGAAAGCGCCCCCTCCCATTTTTTCTGTACAGGTACCTAATACCGCTTTTTAAAATTGAGTCGTAAATTGTTGTAATCCAGCTATACCGCTGTTCCCAAAGAATAATTTTTCTTAATGGCCCTGTTAAATCAAATACTTGTTAGCAGAGCTGAACAGTAAGTGGATTTCTAAACTGAGAGCTCCAACACTTGTCAGGTATCCAAGCCTTGTCATGCAGAACTTATGCACTCACTCACATACTGTATACTTGTACCGTTTTATTAAACCAATTGATATTATAAAGAGAGAGGAGGCCATATTTAGATCTTACGTTGATCTAGCTATTATGTATATAACCATGGCCCTAACGTTGTGTTAATATTAGAGATGAGCGGGTTCGGTTCCTCGAGATCCGAACCCCCCCCGAACTTCACCTATTTTACACGGGTCCGAGGCAGCCTCGGATCTTCCCGCCTTGCTCGGTTAATCCGAACGAGGCCGAACGTCATCATCCCGCTGTCGGATTCTCGCGAGATTCGTATTCTATGTAAAGAGCCGTGCGTCACCGCCATTTTCACTCGTGCATTGGAGATTGAACGGAGAGGACGTGGCTGCGTTTTCTCCCTGAAAAGCTCCGTAATCTGTGCTCAGTGTGCTGCAAATATCTGTGCTCAGTGTGCTGCAAATATCTGTGCTCAGTGTGCTGAAAATATCTGTGCTCAGTGTGCTGCATTGTGGGGACTGGGGACCACCAGTGTATAATAATTATACTTATAGTAGTACAGTACAGTAGGCCATTGCTGTATCTTGCAGCTCTGTGTCACTGCAAGTATCCATTCCATATCTGTGCAGCATTTTTGTGAGCAGTATATAGTATTACAGTGCAGCATTTTGGTGACCCAAGAGTATATAATTGTGTACAGTAGGCCATTGCTGTATCTTGCAGCTCTGTGTCACTGCAAGTATCCACCCATTCCATTTTCTTCCAGTGATTTGGACCAATAATACCATTGATTAGAACGAATAATTCCTGTGATTTTGTCATTTTCTTCCAGTGATTTGGACCAATAATACCATTGATAAGAACAAATAATTCCTGTGATATTGAGGTGTTTGTGTCGCTTAGCTTATCCGTCCAGCGACCTTAGTGCACCTCTTTTTCTCTTTTATTTGCATCATGTGCTATTTGGGGACTACTTTTTTAAGTGCCATCCTGTCTGCCACCGCAGTGCCACTCCTAGATGGGCCAGGTGTTTGTGCCACCCACTTGGGTCGCTTAGCTTAGCCATCCAGCAACCTCTGTGCAAATTTAGGACTAAAAATAATATTGTGAGGTGTGAGGTGTTCAGAATAGACTGAAAATGAGTGGAAATTGTGGTTATTGAGGTTAATAATACTATAGGATCAAAATTACCCCCAAATTCTATGATTGAAGCTGTTTTTGAGGTTTTTAAAAAAAAAACACCCGAATCCAAAACACACCCGAATCCGACAAAAAAATTTCAGGGAGGTTTTGCCAAAACGTGTCCGAATCCAAAACACGGCCATGGAACCGAATCCAAAACCCGAAAAATTTCCGGTGCACATCTCTAGTTAATATGTATATTTTCCTCTTTTAATGGCTTCATTTTAAAACGGGCTGTAATAAGTAGGAGTGGTTCGATTTAAAGGGGCCGTCCACCTCTTTCAAGAACCCTTGTTATTTGAGGAAAGCTCCATGAAGATCTATGAGGTGAGAGGCAGAGCCGTAACTAGGTGTGGGCGGACGGGGCACCGCACATAGCGCTGCAGGGTAGAGGGCGCTGTTGGCGGCACTTGTCAATTATCTGTTTTAATTACTTTCACTTGCAGCTTCCACCCTTTTGAAGCCCAGCATCTCCTGACCTCCCCTGTCTTCTACCCTGACCCCTTCTGTCGCTGATACCTATACAGCATTCATGAACTCAACTTGAGATTTCTTTGTTATTCGGTCACACTTTCCTTTATTATATTTCAAGATGCTGACAGACCCAGGATTCAAACCCATTACCTGTTACATTGCAGTCAGAAACTCTATTCATTGATCTATCTGCCCTTGCATAGAAAGGTAGATAATTCTATACTGAAGAATTCTAACTATTTCAAGCTTACCTTATACTCTGTGAAATAATGATCAGCATTGCGACTGAGCAGATCTATGTAGTGCGTGGCTGCAGGGGATTGGATGTGTGGCTGCACACTACATAGATCTGCTCAAGCTAAATGCCGATTATTTTGTTTCGTCTCTATTGGAAAAATGGGGGGGGGGGCACCAGTTATCTTTTTGGCACAGGGCACCAAAAAGTCTAGTTACGGCTCTGGAGAGATGACGGTGAATTATTCAACGCCCGTCATGATATTCTATGACCCTGACCACTGTCTCCAGTGTAGGGCACTACTGACATCTTTTCTTGATCCGCTCCCATCTGCACTTGTGCTTAGTCACCGATTCCCACCACCTACTTCTGTAGAAACTGCCATTCACTAGGAAGATAACGCAGGAGATACTGTATCACAGATATCTCCTGTTTGCCTATCAGTACCGATCTGTCTCGCTGTCCCCATAATACTGTATGGGGGGGGGGGGGTGTCTAAATACATTAAGCACCAAAAATACTATTTTGGAGCTTGCATGCAGGAACCGTCATCTTCTGATGGTGCCGATTCTCAATCACCCCTCCCCCATGCTACCCAGAGTTCCGAGTTGCTAAGAGGGCCCTTCTGTCCCTATTCAGCTCCCTCCACTGGGAGTAACCCCTGAACAAACCCAATATCACGCATGTGCACTAGCCCTGCAAGGTTTCACCACTACTTTGATTGCGGTCGCAGGGATTTTGTATCCATCGCTGCTACTCCAATACTTAATTATCGGGGTGTCTTAATCTGCAAGTTCTGATCTCAGAGATTGGTAGAGGAAGCAAAGATCATGGAGACTATGACATATATTGATACCCGCATCACGGTGTCTGTGTCTACGAAAGGTTCTCTAACATTTTATATTTACAATGAATTGGATTCCACAATGTCAAATAATCGCAAGTACATTTGTAATTTGAAAATAAAAACAGAAAAAATGAAAAAGTATTTTTATAATAGAGACAAACAAAAAAATATATAGATTATGTACAGGTCTGGAAACATGTGAATGGGGCATTTCATTCGGTAGAGAAGCAATTAATGAAAATTACAGATGTTCGTTATCTTGCAGCGGACGTCGAATCAGCTATAAAAAATGTCATGATCATTGGATTCATCAGGCCCCTGTGTTGTAGCTGCTGGTTCATCTTTACTATGGGGGTCATTCAGAGTTGATCGCTCGCTGCCGTTTTTCGCTGCGGTGCGATCAGGTCACTACTGCGCATGCACCGCAATGCGCAGGTGCATCAGATGGGTGCAAAGCGAATCGTTGCTGGGCGATGGATTTAGCGAAGAATCCATTCGCACAGCCGATCGCGAGGAGATTGACAGGAAGAGGGCGTTTGTGGGTGGCAACTGACCGTTTTCTGGGAGTGGTTGGAGAAACGCAGGCGTGTCCAGGCGTTTGCAGGGCGGGTGTCTGACGTCAATTCCGGGATCAAAAAAACTGAAGTGATCGCAGCGGCTGAGTAAGTCCAGAGCTACTCAGAAACTGCAAAAAAAACTTTTTCGTCCCGCTCGGCTGAACTTGCGTTCGCACACTTGCAGAGCGAAAATACACTTCCCTGTGGGCGGCGACTATGCGTTTGCACGGCTGCTAAAAGTAGCTAGCGAGCGAGCAACTCGGAATGATGGCCTATATAACCAGACCTTACACATAAGCTGCTGTTTAATAGCACAGCAAGAGAGGGGGAGGGGGTGGTGGTTGGGGGGATTGGACCTTACGCCAGGTAGCGGCTAACAGGGGGGGGGGGGTACACACGTACAGATGTGTCCCAGAGATGTGTGCTGAGCGAGGGGGGGGAAAAAACCAAAATATGCTCACTTCACCCAGCAGTGAAGTGAGTGATCTGACTAAATTTGGCCAATCTACAGCCAGCGATAGCTTCGCGCTGGGCCCCGAGTGATGGTCAAGATCAGAGGTGAATAAGGGGAAGAGAGAGAGAGAGAGAGAGAGAGAGAGAGAGAGAGAGAGAGAGAGAGAGAGAGAGAGAGAGAGAGAGAGAGAGAGAGAGAGAGAGAGAGAAGAGTTCCCATTGGGAAGATGCAGCAGACAACTGATGCAAGGTTTCTCAGCACCCTAGGAAAATCTTCTGCCCCCACCAACCCCATCAATAGCCACTTCCCGGCTGAATGCACCCTTACGGTGCTGGTTGTCACTTTGCCATCTATTTATTACTGTGTTTTGCAAAGTGTGTGTGTGCGCGCGCGTGGGGGTGCCAAATTACTGCCTTGCCCACAAGTGCCAAAAATCCAAGTTTCGGCCCTGGCACGGCCGTCAGAATGGCGCCATTTAATAGCTGTGGCACGCGGCCATCGTTTGTAGAGTTTTCCATGGTTTAGACATCAATGGTTTGCTTGCACGCGTAAGACACAGGACTGCATGTGCGTGCACAAGAATCAGTGAAGCTATGTTAGTGCATAGCGATAAAACATCAGAAAAACTATTGGAATAAAGGCACCTGGTGGTGGCCAGCATTGCCTACCTAGAACGGAACAGAAAAACCTTCGACACTGGGGAAAACAAAACCACAGGGGGTTACGAACCATCGGATTGTGATGGCCAACCCTACTACCGAGGAAAGAGGGACTTATTCTAAATATACATCCTACTCCCCAGTCATTACCCCTCCCGGGTGTCGGCCAGGATGTACCCGGCTTCTGACAAATCTACAGTAAATTGCAGCATCAATGTTACTCTGTGCAGATCAGATACACGGTCACCGCGTTGTCTGATTACAGCTTTCAGAGCTTCATGTGAGCTTTACATTTCTGCCTGATTGAGTCCAGGCATCTATTTTGTAAAAGAAGAACATGGAGCTTGATGCGGCTTCGATTCTGCCGCAATTCAGACCTGATCGCAGCAGAAAATTTGTTCTCTAATGGGCAAAACCATGTGTACTGCAGGAGGGTCAGATGTAACATGTGCAGAGAGAGTTAGATTTGTCTGGGGTGTGTTCAAAATCTAAATTGCAGTGTAAAAACAAAGCAGCCAGTATTTACCCTGCACAGAAATAAAATAACCCACCCAAATCTAACTCTCTCTGCACATGTTACACCTGCCACACCTGCAGTGCACATGGTTTTGCCCATTAGAGAACAAATTTGCTGCTGAATTAGGCCCAATTGTTTTCAATTCGGCTCATGCATCTTTGCCGCACTACGTATGCACCGCAATGGTCCCGCAATGGCCGGTGCAGATCGGCTTTAATCCCAGTTTGCTTGACGGTCCATGTCCATTCGGGGGAGTGGCGTCTAAAATGCAGGCGCATAATGATAGTTTTGGGGGCACGTTGCAGTCAGCGACTGTATCTTTGGGTGCGGTGCTTCTGGTTCTGCTTTCTCAGTAATCACCCAGTAATGGCGAAAGGATCAAGCTAGGGAACGGTTATAAATGGGCCTAGACTTCTGCGCAACATCTTACTCTGCAAAATGCACATAGGATTATTTTTTTTTATTTTATTTTTTTGGGGGGGGGTGTTGTGCAATAGGGTTTATTGATGCATTCTGCTTTTGTATCAGATTAGGGGCAGATGTACTAAGCCTTGAAGAGACAAAGTGGAGAGAGATAAACTACCAACCAATCAGCTTTTGCATACCTCCCAACTTTTGTAATGTGTAGCGCGGGACGTGCCGTGACGAAGGCGTTTGCTGGAAAGGGGGTGGAGCCTAGCAAAAATAGTCGAAGCCTCTGGATAAGGGGGAAGGGCTTCGCGCTACGACCCCCATTTTTTTATTTTATTTTGGAGGCGTGTCCAGCGCTACCCGAGCAGCTGTGCAGCCCCTTCCTCTACTCCCCGTGCGGCATCTATTCAGTGATCACCGACTGCTTTGCAAAGCAGAGCAGCGGTGATCGCTGGTTCTCCCAACTGCCCCCCGCCTGCGGGACACCGTGACTCGCGGGAGAGACAGCGGGACAGTGTCCGAATAGTGGAACTGTCCCGCTAAAATGTGAATTAATGCAGAAAGCATGGAATGGCATTACGTGGAAGGCTCTGCATTAATGGAACATCGCACGTATTCAAAACAGCCTATTTCCTCAGAATACTAGATTTGCGCCATAATTCTCTACTTCCTTGCTCATCACTTCTGGGTCCATTAATGCAGGTTTCTTATTTTACCACGTTATACTATAAACGTCCACTAGGGGCACTATGCAATTTCAGTCTGTGGCGATCTTTCAAACCCCTTTAACAAAGCAAATAATATGGCAGCTTCCATTTGGGAAATATGGTTTTGTTTGCAAAACACTGATAGAAAACAAAAGTAACATGATATTAAAAAAAAGTAATAAAAAATCGGTGTTATTCTCCTTTTAAGCAGCTATAAATATTTTTTTCTGTTAATTAATCTTTAATAAAAATTCCCATGCCCCAAACTTTCCCTCCTCAGGCTTCGGGCTGCACTTTCATCATAGTTTGTTTGCAGAGGTGCATTAAATGGAATTCATTCAATGTTTTTGTCAGTAAGTAATTATTTTCATCTGAATAGCGTTTTTTTTTGTTCTAAATATAATAACTTGCCTGTAACACATTTAGAGAAATGCCGCCTGCGTGCGTAATTACTTTCCCTGCTGGCAAAGAGGAGCTCTACATAAGACAGAGAGCGGAGGATGAGCTTCAGACCCTCGTACATCATGTCTGCAGATTATTGCCCATACAGGTGGTTTGGACGCTTAGGGGGCGATACAGATGTTTATTTTGTTTAGGAGGATGTAATTAACGGGCAGCGATGGAGAAATTCTATTGTTTTGGGCGCCTATCAATGATCACGCTGGTCTCAGCCAAAAGTACCGGCTTCTGCCACAGATTTTTTACTGATTTCTGCTCACCACCTCCGGAGGGTGCGAGCAGGGGATGTGGTCAGCTCAAAATATCGACGCCGGAATCCCGTCCTCAGCATGAACACCGGCGTTTAATCCTGACAGGACTCGTGATCCCGGCATCTATATACCGACGCCTGGAATCCCGATTCTTCCATCAGCAGGGGGAGGGGGGCATTTAGGTTTAGGCATTAGAGAGGGGGGAGGGGTAGGGTTCAGGTATGATAAGGTTAGGGTTAGGTAGCTGGGAGGGAGGGTTAGAGTTAGGTAGCGAGGAGGGTTAGGGTTAGGTAGCGGGGAGGGAGGGTTAGGCACCAAGCGGGAAGGGTTAGGTTTAGACAGCGGGGAGGGGAGGGTTAGGGACCACTGGGGAGGGTTAGGGACCAAGCGGGGAGGGTTAGGGACCACTGGGAAGGGTTAGGACCACTGGGAAGGGAGTGGTCCCAAACCCTCTCTCTGCACATGTTACATCTGCCCCACCTGCACTGCACATGGTTTTGCCCAACTGCTAACAAATTTGCTGCTGCGATCAACTCTGAATTACCCCCCCCCTATGTACATATATACTATTTGCCGGATTGTGGATTTGGAATCTGTGAAATGACTCCCACTTGACTCTTAGGGGGATATGTACTAAGCGGTGATAAAAGTGGAGAAGTGAGCCAGTGGAGAAGTGTCCCATGGCAACCAATCAGCTGCACTATATATGTTTATAGTATGCAAATTATAAATGTTACGTCAATGCTGATTGGTTGCCATGGGCAACTTCTCCACTGGCTCACTTCTCCACTTTTATCACCGCTTAGTAAATGTCCCCCATAATTGGTTAATTCAGCGTTGACAACAATCTTCCCTCAGATAAAAGTTACTATGGAGATCATTATCCATTTTTTATAAAATATTCTGCAGACGGAACTGTCAAGGGCGTCGCTGCTCTCGCACATTGTGGTCGCCCGCAGTCCTCGCACTGATGCAGGGAATTTGAGAAATTGCCAAATCAGTGAAATCACTCTAAAATGGTTTTATTAATTCGATGCAAATGGCATCACCCAGGTGCCGGACGGAGATCTGAATGATTTGCCTCTCTCATTAGCATTCAGGTCTGCTCCCCGCTCGGCGCTGCCTGGCAGGGGAAGAACATAATAAGCTGCAAGATCCACACTCCAAATTCACTAACACCACTGCCAGTAACATTTATAAATATGGCAGACAGATCCCGTGGAATTAGGGGGTTATTTTATGCAAATATCCCTCTATGCTTCCTGGGCACTTCCGATTATAGATGGCAGAATGTTTAAGCGTTCCTTCTGGTTAATAGCACGGAAAAAGCTAATTATCACCTACTGTACATAAGGTTCTGCAAATGGTTCCATTTGTCACTACATATATTCACAGAAGTTATTAGTTTTAGATGTAAATGTATTTTGTCGGAGGGTGGTTAATGTTACTTTTTGCTCAATGTTTATACTTAATTATGAACGCCATTTCGTTTCTGCTCTAACAAAAAAAAAACGTTCACTGTAGTTTAATATTTATTGTGTGGGAAACGCGTTTACTTGGCGGTCAGCAGGGCTGGCTGTAACATACGGACAGAGTCTGCGCTCGTCTACAGAAGCAGTATTCGGGGGGGGGATGAATGTACGTTTCCACAGATTCACTTTTTATTTTGGTTACTTGCCATTCACCAACCGCCTGTGCCGCCATTCACTCACCGCCTGTGCCGCCATTCACCAACCGCCTGTGCCGCCATTCACCAACCTGTGCCACCAATCACCTACCACCTGTGCAGCAATTCGCCAACCACCTGTGCAGCCATTCACCCACCACCTGTGCCGCCATTCACCAACCTGTGCCGCCATTCACCCACCACCTGGGCCGCCAATCACCTACCACCTGTGCAGCAATTCGACAACCGCCTGTGCAGCCATTCGCCCACCACCTGGGCTGCCATTCGCCCACCACCTGTGCAGCCATTCGCCCACCACCTGGGCTGCCATTCGCCCACCACCTGGGCTGCCATTCGCCCACCACCTGTGCCGCCATTCACCAACCTGTGCCGCCAATCACCTACCACCTGTGCAGCAATTCGCCAACCACCTGTGCAGCCATTCACCCACCACCTGTGCCGCCATTCACCAACCTGTGCCGCCATTCACCCACCACCTGGGCCGCCAATCACCTACCACCTGTGCAGCAATTCGACAACCACCTGTGCAGCAATTCGACAACCACCTGTGCAGCAATTCGACAACCACCTGGGCTGCCATTCGCCCACCACCTGGGCTGCCATTCGCCCACCACCACCTGGGCCGCCATTCGCCCACCACCTGGGCCGCCATTCGCCCACCACCTGTGCCGCCATTCGCCAACCACCTGTGCCGCCATTCGCCAACCACCTGGGCTGCCATTCGCCCACCACCTGGGCTGCTATTCGCCCACCACCTGTGCTGCCATTCGCCCACCACCTGGGCTGCCATTCGCCCACCACCTGGGCTGCCATTCGCCCACCACCTGTGCTGCCATTCGCCAACCACCTGGGCTGCCATTCGCCCACCACCTGGGCTGCCATTCGCCAACCACCTGTGCCGCCATTCGCCAACCACCTGTGTTGCACATTAAAACATCGCAATTTAAACCATCTGCTCAGTGGATCCTGTCATAAATTGCAGACAACCAAAACCATTACAGAGATTGTCTTTCCGTCATCTATTGACTTTCCATCACTCAAAGACTTTCCATCACTCATTGACTTTCCATCCATTTCTAGAGTTCTCTTAGGGCCAGACATAACAGCATGTGACTTCGGGTAAGTGCCGGTATTTCAGAAAATTAGTTGCAAGATTTAAAGCAGCAATAAAAAAAAAAAAAAGAAAAGAAAGAAAACCAAACTCTTGGTTTTGCCGTAATATAATGAATGTATCTAGGTGGAACGTCAGCAGACATCAGTTTTTACTCGCAAAAGCAGCCGCCGCAAGGGCTGCAGTTTTGGCAAATTAACCAAGCTCCGGAATACTTGGCCCCAGGGCCGTAACTAGGGTAAGGCGGATGGTGCATCACACACTGCACATTTTTTGTGCAGGTGCACCTTTTGCACTTACCGTAATTGGCGGTGCCTGTATGAGGGGAATGGTGCAGTGCTGGCCACTGTGTAGGTAACTGCAGGGAGTGGTGCATAGTTAGAGAGGCATCCCTCGTGCGGGCCGCCATGTGTCTTCTGTAGGAAGAGCAGTGTATTGGCAGGCGTTGAAGGCGTTTGTTGTGCGGTACAGCGCTGTTGTTTGGGAAGCGGTGAGTGTAGTATCTGGGGTCTGGGGAGTGGGGACTGGCTGGTCCGACTGAGACAGATGAACCACATACACGCACCACTGCTACCACCACAGGTAATGTGTATATGGGCCTCTACTGTGGTGTAATGTGTATAAGGGTCTCTACTGTGGTGTAATGTGTATAAGGGTCTCTACTGTGGTGTAATGTGTATAAGGGTCTCTACTGTGGTGTAATGTGTATAAGGGTCTCTACTGTGGTGTAATGTGTGTAAGGGTATCTACTGTGGTGTAATGTGTATAAGGGTCTCTACTACGGTGTAATGTGTATAAGGGTCTCTACTGTGGTGTAATGTGTGTAAGGGTATCTACTGTGGTGTAATGTGTATAAGGGTCTCTACTACGGTGTAATGTGTATAAGGGTCTCTACTGTGGTGTTATGTGTATAAGGGGCTCTACTGTGCAGTATAATGTGAATTGGTACTTTTATGGGCTAAAGATCGCAAGAGTTCCCTCCCCGGCACTCTGCACATGCGTGGTCAACAGGTTGCACATGGGCAGTAGTGCTGAAGGAGAAATGAAGGAATGGCATTTACGTTCGCCCGTGTTTAATTGGTAATTACACTCAATATATTAAATTACTTAAATTCCTTTCCAACCCACTTATTATAAAAAAAAACACTGAAACACAGGTCTGTAATTTTTAGCAGCGAAGTTTATCTTAATCACCGAAAGAGTATAATACTGTATCACTGACAGAGTACTGTATAATACTGTATCACTGACAGCGTACTGCATAATACTGCATCACTGACAGAGTAGAATACTGCATCACTGAAAGAGTACTGTATAATACTGCATCACTGACAGAGTAGAATACTGCATCACTGACAGAGTAGAATACTGCATCACTGAAAGAGTACTGTATAATACTGCATCACTGACTGAGTACTGTATAATACTGCATCACTGACAGAGTAGAATACTGCATCACTGACAGAGTAGAATACTGCATCACTGACAGAGTAGAATACTGCATCACTGACAGAGTAGAATACTGCATCACTGAAAGAGTACTGTATAATACTGCATCACTGACTGAGTACTGTATAATACTGCATCACTGACAGAGTAGAATACTGCATCACTGACAGAGTAGAATACTGCATCACTGACAGAGTAGAATACTGCATCACTGAAAGAGTACTGTATAATACTGCATCACTGACTGAGTACTGTATAATACTGCATCACTGACAGAGTATAATACTGCATCACTGACAGAGTATAATACTGCATCACTGACAGAGTAGAATACTGCATCACTGACAGAGTAGAATACTGTAACACTGACAGAGTAGAATACTGCATCACTGACAGAGTAGAATACTGCATCACTGAAAGAGTACTGTATAATACTGCATCACTGACTGAGTACTGTATAATACTGCATCACTGACAGAGTATAATACTGCATCACTGACAGAGTATAATACTGCATCACTGACAGAGTAGAATACTGCATCACTGACAGAGTAGAATACTGTAACACTGACAGAGTAGAATACTGCATCACTGACAGAGTAGAATACTGCATCACTGACAGAGTAGAATACTGCATCACTGACAGAGTAGAATACTGTAACACTGACAGAGTAGAATACTGCATCACTGACAGAGTATAATACTGCATCACTGACAGAGTAGAATACTGTAACACTGACAGAGTAGAATACTGCATCACTGACAGAGTAGAATACTGCATCACTGACAGAGTAGAATACTGCATCACTGACAGAGTATAATACTGCATCACTGACAGAGTATAATACTGTATCACTGACAGAGTAGAATACTGTATCACTGACAGAGTAGAATACTGCATCACTGACAGAGTAGAATACTGCATCACTGACAGAGTAGAATACTGCATCACTGACAGAGTATAATACTGCATCACTGACAGAGTATAATACTGTATCACTGACAGAGTAGAATACTGCATCACTGACAGAGTAGAATACTGTATCACTGACAGAGTAGAATACTGTATCACTGACAGAGTAGAATACTGCATCACTGACAGAGTAGAATACTGCATCACTGACAGAGTAGAATACTGCATCACTGACAGAGTAGACTGCTGCATCACTGACAGAGTAGGGATTGTTCATCCCCCTTTCATGTTAACCATCTCATTTCTAACAAAGTGAGCAGCCAGCCAATGTCCAGTGCTGAATACTTCCATACCCTGGAACACTCATGATTAATGCGGCAGAAACACTGACACATGAATACATCAGTGATCTGCAAATCAACTTATGATCAGTTGTAAAAAAAACAGGTGGCCTTCCCTTATGTAACGCACCACACAGCACACGCGATTATGACAACCCCTATCAGCGAACCAGGTTACAAATAACACTTCATACACTTCAAAAAGGTACAAATGGATTTCTCAAATAACACAGATCCACTATAACATTATTTTATTTACTAACATTCGCATCGATTCTACCAGAGCGCGCTTCATAACATTTCCATCTCAACAAACAATTCTGTCTTTCCAAAAATATTTTTAATAAGATATTACAGCTTTCAGTACACCCCCATCCATAGATCACACTGCATTTACTGCAACGTGCAACTGGTGATTTAGTGAATGAACAGCGCAACAGTATACAATATATATTTACATAGAGAGAGAAAAAAATTGGAGTTTTATACAGGTCATATAAATTTGAGGTGACTTCTAATATCTGTAATAATGTACAATAGGGGGCAAATTATTTCATAAAGCACATTCTCCCTAATAAACTCCGCAGGGATGACATCAGAACTCTGCAATTAAATCCCGTATCACAGATATTATTTACAGGAATACATATGTCTCACATATACAGTTATACACACACACATGCGCACACGCACACACACACACACACACACACACACACACACACACACAGTCAAATGAATGGCATGTGATGTGTTAAATGTTTCATCTTTGCTTCTTCTGTATTTGCAACACTTGTGTATTATGGGGGTCATTCTGACCCGTGCGCACGCGCGTCCTTGCCTGGCGATGATCGTTGCCAGGCAATGACGCCGCCAGCGAGAAATGTGACTGCAGCGGCGATCGCAAGAAGATTGACAGGCGGGAGGCATTCTGGGGCGGTTACTCACCGTTTTCCAGGAGTGGCGAGTCCAACGCAGGCGTGTCGAGGCGTTTGGAGGGCGGATGTCGGACGTCCGGACCGATGCCTTCATCGCTGGATCCGTCGCACAGGGTAAGTAGGTCTGACCCTGGTCTTGTTCTGAACAAAACTTTTTTAGCGTAGCAGGGCTGCACAAGCGATCGCAGCCCTGCTATGCTAAAATACACTCCCCCATAGGCGGCGTCAGGTTGATCGCACGAGCAGCAAAAAGTTGCTACGTGCGATCAACTCGGAATCACCCCTTATAACGAGAAAGATATGGTGAGGGAAGGCGGCTGCTCTTACAGCCAGTCCCTGTCTCTCTGCCGCAGGAACCTTGTAACCAACCATTAATACAGCAGCATATATTAGCCAATATCATTCTGTTCCTGACAGTGCCGGTCTCCTGCGCACATGTGCGGCTCTTACCGATAGTCCAAAAGTATCGCTCTGTCCCCGATGATTATTGGTGCACATCGATTTGCTGTTACCGATATCGGACCGATACAATAGATCAATATGGACTATGCGACTGTCCACCGCTAGTTTGATGCCTGAATACTAATAGTAGAACAGATATCTATATTATGTGTAACCGGGTCTGGGATGGGTCTGAGGAACAGAATGCAGCAGCATCAGGCAACAGTCGCCCTAGGAGGCTACATTGCAGCCCAGTGAGATCTGGATACTGATGCTGCAACCCTGAATTCAGTGTATGAGATCTCCCTGATCTTACACAAGACACTGCAAAAACTCTAATCCATGCATTTATCATCTCCCGCATTGATTATTGTAATAGTCTCCTTACTGGTCTTCCCAAACATAGGCTATCACCACTTCAATCCATTTTAAATGCAGCTGCGAGGCTAATCTTCCTCGCCAGACGTTCTTCATCTGCTGATCCGCTCTGTCAGTCCCTCCATTGGTTACCGGTATTCTACCGTGTCAAATATAAAATACTTTTACTTACATACAAGGCTATTAACCAAACTGCACCATCAATCTCCCTACCACACCCCTCCGCTCTGCACAAGATCTGCGTCTCTCATCCACATGTATTACCTGTTCCCACTCAAAATTACAGGACTTTACCCGGGCTTCACCCACTCTGTGGAATGCACTCCCACGCACAATAAGACTCTCCTTTAGTCTCCAAACCTTTAAACGTTCTCTGAAAACTCACCTCTTCAGACAAGCCTATCAAATTTCAGACCCACCCACATAACCTTAACAGCTTCCCTATCAAGTTACATCCCCTCTGTAAAGTCCACATAAACTCACATTTTGTCTTCCAACATTGCGGGGTGATCATATCATATACAACCCATTAAGAACCTAGCAATCTGGGGAACCATTATGTAACAGGTAGCATCTATCCTTGTGTATCAATGCCTATTTCCCTATAGATTGTAAGCTTGCGAGCAGGGCCTTCCTACCTATGTCTGTCTGTCTGTCTGTCTTTGCCCAGTTTTGTTCTATAATTGTTGTTCTAATTGTAAAGCGCAACGGAATATGCTGCGCTATATAAGAAACTGCTAATAAATAAATAATAATAATAATGCTAAGACCAGAAACTAAGTTTCAGCAGAATATATAAAGAGTAGGGGGTGGGGGGGGGGGGGGGGGGGGGATTTAGACGCCTCTCCATTCTCGCTTGTACAGCGTCTTATTGACTTCCAGGAGAGGGAACCTTTATAGGCTACATTACAGAAACTGATTACAGTACAATACAGCCATGTATCTTATGTGATATAATGTGGCAATGTTTGTTTTGTGAGAGGCGAAAGTGGAATTCCCAGTTCATTTGGGCCAGTGGGAGTGGGACCATCCTTCTTGAAAATGCAAATTGTCTGCTGGGGACTAAATAATTGCTATATAAAAGTGATTTGCGTGTTGCTACCACTGCAGACCTGAAATAGTATCTGATGAGACGAAACATTGCCTAAGTACAATGGACGCTTGGCTCCCAAAGATTCTGGCATTTAATCAATGCAATTAACTCAGAGTGATAATCTATAGACATTCCTCTGTTGGATTCCTCTGCTATTTCCTCTAATCAGCAGTACTACTCATTATATAGTAAGTGCACTTAGCTTAGATGCATGTTGTATGCCTGCGGATGTTACTGGAAAGGCATAGAACATGCATCACAACAGGCCCAGGTTAACTAAATATGTAATTTATAGTGCCTATAGCCTAACCGATGCCATTTAGTAGGCGCAATACGAATTCCCACCAAAGCCAGGTTAAGGCTTGTGGGGGCCCAGGGGCAACTAAGTTGTGTCTTGTTGTTGTGCTCAGTCTTGCCATGGTGTATGGTGCATTAAATGGTCTTGCACATCCTCACCTTTGTAGCAGAGTTTGGCTGTTCCTCACCCAGTTTTAAGCCTCCTACACTGTTTCTGTTCCAGTTAATGACTGTTTTTCAACCTACATATGAATATGATCATTATCATCATCATCTGTTTGGTATGATTGGTTAATCATACACTTGACTATAATCCTACAAAATCCCTGACTTTGTGCAAGTGTACCTAGAAGAATTGATGCTGTATTGAAGGCAGAGGGCAGCCACACCAAATATTGATTTGATTTAGATTTTTCTTCTGTTCATTCACTCTGCATTTTGTGGATAAAAATTAATGAATAACACTTATTTTTTAAAGCATTCGTTGCAGCATTTTTCCCCACACCTGCCTAAAACTTTTGCACAGTTTTGTGTATATATATATATATATATATATATATATACTGCTCAAAAAAATAAAGGGAACACTAAAATAACACATCCTAGATCTGAATGAATTAAATATTCTTATTAAATACTTTGTTCTTTACATAGTTGAATGTGCTGACAACAAAATCACACAAAAATTATCAATGGAAATCAAATTTATTAACCCATGGAGGTCTGGATTTGGAGTCACACTCAAAATTAAAGTGGAAAAACACACTACAGGCTGATCCAACTTTGATGTAATGTCCTTAAAACAAGTCAAAATGAGGCTCAGTAGCGTGTGTGTGGCCTCCACGTGCCTGTATGACCTCCCTACAACGCCTGGGCATTCTCCTGATGAGGTGGCGGATGGTCTCCTGAGGGATCTCCTCCCAGACCTGGACTAAAGCTTCCGCCAACTCCTGGACAGTCTGTGGTGCAACGTGGCGTTGGTGGATGGAGCGAGACATGATGTCCCAGATGTGCTCAATTGGATTCAGGTCTGGGGAACAGGCGGGCCAGTCCATAGCATCAATGCCTTCGTCTTGCAGGAACTGCTGACACACTCCAGCCACATGAGGTCTAGCATTGTCTTGCATTAGGAGGAACCCAGGGCCAACCGCACCAGCATATGGTCTCACAAGGGGTCTGAGGATCTCATCTCGGTACCTAATGGCAGTCAGGCTACCTCTGGCGAGCACATGGAGGGCTGTGTGGCCCCCCAAAGAAATGCCACCCCACACCATTAATGACCCACTGCCAAACCGGACATGCTGGAGGATGTTGCAGGCAGCAGAACGTTCTCCTTGGCGTCTCCAGACTCTGTCACGTCTGTCACATGTGCTCAGTGAGAAGTTGATTCTGCTTTCATCTGTGAAGAGCACAGGGCACCAGTGGCGAATTTGCCAACCTTGGTGTACTCTGACAAATACCAAACGTCCTGCACGGTGTTGGGCTGTAAGCACAACCCCCACCTGTGGACGTCGGGCCCTCATAGCATCCTCATGGAGTCTGTTTCTGATCGTTTGAGAAGACACATGCACATTTGTGACTTGCTGGAGGTCATATTGCAGGGCTCTGGCAGTGCTCCTCCTGTTCCCCCTTGCACAAAGGCGGAGGTAGCGGTCCTGCTGCTGGGTTGTTGCCCTCCTACGGCCTCCTCCACGTCTCCTGATGTACTGGCCTGTCTCCTGGTAGCTCCTCCATGCTCTGGACACTACACTGACAGACACAGCAAACCTTCTTGCCACAGCTCACATTGATGTGCCATCCTGGATGAGCTGCACTACCTGAGCCACTTGTGTGGGTTGTAGACTCCGTCTCATGCTACCACTAGAGTGAAAGCACCGCCAGCTTTCAAAAGTGACCAAAACATCAACCAGAAAGCATAGGAGCTGAGAAGTGGTCTGTGGTCACCACCTGCAGAACAACTCCTTTATTGGGGGTGTCTTGCTAATTGCCTATAATTCCCACCTGTTGTCTATTCCATTTGCACAACAGCATGTGAAATTGATTGTCAATCAGTGTTGCTTCCTAAGTGGACAGTTTGATTTCACAGAAGTGTGATTGACTTGGAGTTACATTGTGTTGTTTAAGTGTTCCCTTTATTTTTTTGAGCAGTGTATAAAGATGTCTTCTTTTCCCTAAAGTGATACGGGAGAGTGCCTGAAGGCCCAGGAGTTTTATTTGACTTCGATGGAAACTGTATTCCGTGGAATTACTTCTGCCTAATCAATGACCATCTTGTAATTCCAACAATCCACCTACATTTAAACTATTACCCCACCACCACCACCACCCCCCCGCACCATACTTCTTTCCAATGTAGGCTCCACTGACCAGGAGAAGCCATGGAGACTGGAGAAGCACACAAGATGATGAAGCTACCTACAGGTAGCTCTACTTACAGTATGAGTCTATTTACAGTAAGTCCTCCTAATTACTGGATGTTGGAACTTGCGCAGATCCCTGCAAATAACAATTCTGAACATAGGGATCTGTAATAAACTAGGAAAACAATTTAATAACGGAACTCCAGTCCAGTTCCGCTTGTACTACTGATTCCCCATCCAAATGTTTGCGCTATATATATATATATATATATATATATATATATATATATATATATATATATATAGTGCACACATATTCCGCAGCGCTCTACAGAGAATATTTGCCCATTCACATCAGTCCCTGCCCCAGTGGAGCTTACAATCTATATTCCCTACCACATGTACACACAGACACATTCACACTAGGGTTAATTTTGTTGGGAGCCAATTAACCTGCCAGTATATTTTTGGGGATTGTGGGAGGAAACCGGAGTACCCAGAGGAAACCCACGCAAGTACGGGGAGAATATACAAACTCCACACAGTTAGGGCCATGGTAGGAATCAAACCCATGAACTAAGTGCTGTGAGGCAGTAATGCTAACCACTACAGCATCCGTGCTGCCCTTTTTAAGTAAATAAATATATATATATATATATATATATATATTATACATACACACACACATTCCTTGATACGTTTAAAATACAGGTCTACTTGCTGCGCAGACTACAGTATATCGGTTTACTGTACTGTCCATAATACAAGACATAATAAACATTACCTGATAGAAATAGTCTAGTAAATCATATCAGACATGATACGCAGCCGGTGGAAGCGATTGTGGCCCACGAAGGCGTGAAAGGAGCAGTTTAGGCGTACGACTTCTGCTCTCCGTGGCAACAAGAAGAGCTATTTTTTTTCCCACCGTGTAACTGACCACTCAACAAGGTGTTAATATTTCACTTCAGTCATTTCCGATGAATAAGAAACTGACTGTAATCGCGCCCTCTGCCCATGGCACCAGAGCGGCTGGGTCCACATTCAAAGGGAGACATGAAACGATCTGCGGAACAGTGTGTGAAGGATGAACTCTCGCTGTTGTTGAATACACTTGTTAGGATAAGGTCATTGCTTTTATACGCTGTATACCTGGCAGTGCCGAACGCATCTCCTCGTCTTATCTCTGCCCAGATCTGCCACCGTCAGAGAGAGAACTTGTTCCCCTGAGACGTCGGGTAAAAACACGACTCTCTTCATTTCTACATCGCTGCACTTTGTGTTTTATGTGGCTAATAATATTTGGAGGTACGAGCATTGTACGTTGCTTCATTTACAGCGTGAATCAATTCAGCCGCGCAGCTTCACAAATATACAGCTGGAAGATGAACTGGACACAAAATTAATTGTGATTTGGGCAAAATATAGGGAATTTAGTTAACGAACGCTTACGTTGCGAATTGCGATGCATTTACTGACCTGATGGAATTTGCTTTATTGACAATAGCGTAATGTATATTTTTTCTGAAATGAAACGAATTATAAACAAAAGTATATTTAAATAATAAAGTTAAATATTGGATGATATTGCAAATGTCAGTGGCATAATAGATGAAGTTATCTTCCTCATTGCACCAAAACCATGTCTTGTAAATGACTGTCCCTTTAAAAAAAATGTCCGCGTTCGGACAGAATCCTACACGTTGGGGAACTGGGGGGTAAATTTACTAAGTTGGGAGTTCTATTTAAGATGGGATGTTGCCCATAGCAACCAATCAGATTCCAGGTATTATCTTCTAGAAGGTGCTAGATAAATGAGAAGTAAAATCTGATTGGTTGCTATGGTCAACATCCCATCTTAAATAGAACTCCCATCTTAGTAAATTTACCCTTTGGATTCCATTATATCCTGCCCCATGTTGGCGACAGTGGACGTGCAAACTTTTGATTGATGAAATGAGAGCTGCTGGGTGGATCTGCAGAGTAAATGTAGACTAGTAGGACTAGTGCACCATGAAAACCAAGAGTTGCAGGACGAGATATCAAAGTGGGATCAGCTTACAGGGTTAGAGGCGGAGGTTCCTGCATGGTAGCACAGCCGTACTTTCCGCTGAGAGTTGGTGGAAGCTACAACTAGGCCTAGTGCTTCACGCGGACGCCATTTTGCTCATTACAGGTGCTTTCCATAGGCTGAAGTCACACTTACCCACTCTTACAGAATTTCTGTGAATCTACCGAATTTGGGGAAGAGTCTCCCGGCTTCTAGGACGGTGGGCAAGTCTCCCGCAATCCTCAGAGGAAGCGGGAAGGGGTGCCATGACACGATTCATTATAATAACCAGTATCATTACTGTCTTGCCCCAAATGATGTAACTGCAAAACAATGCGATGGCGCGGTTCCGCAATTATGTTATTTGCAGAACCTCTAGCATTTTTCCTCTACGTGCAGAGACAGAGAGACGCGAATCTTTATTTTTATTCATTTGGCCAAAAGCTATAAAAATGAGAAAACCCTCAAAGCGGCGGAGGGGACGGAATCCGGCTGCCCTTGAAGATGAGACAGTTAATAACACGATTTATTTGCAAAGTGCATGATGATATGTTTGATGATTTGTACAGCAGTTTGAGAGAAGAGTTGTCCTTCTTGAAGACGGAGCATGTCAACACGGGGCAGAGACAGACCTTTCATTAGAGAGAGCTGTTCAGAATCCGCTCAACAAGCCCGTCTGGCCTTTAATGCTCAGGTATATTCTGTTAGATATCAGCCTGCGGAGATTTTTCTGCATGAGCCATGACCTTGGGCATTGGCGAGATTAATGACAAGTAGATATTCTCAGGAGCCCTATTCCGCCGTCACTTTATCGCTTTCAATATTTGTCAAGTTGCATTTTGCTAATATATGTACCTTACGCATTCACTTGCAGATAACAACCATACACATTGCCTTCCGTTACACGCAGCCCTGAGAGCCAGTTGGCTCAGAGTCATTGCGGTAGATTTACTATGCGGCAGTTTGTCAAAGGCGCCAATCATTGATGACTTTGATAGTTCTAAAATATTAATAGGGACGAGTGATAAACACATCTGGTTCAGCATTTATTCCTGTCGCCGTTTTTAAATAAATCTGGCAGCACAGTAAATGTACCCCACATATGGGGGTTATTCAATTAAGGCCGTTTTTTCACCTAGGCGAAAAAATGGGACTTTTTGCAATTTTTTAGGGCGAGTGGGGACTCGCCCTATTCAATAGCAGGGCCGTTTTTTTTTCGCCTAGGAGAAAAATTTGGCAGGAGCGTAAAACTTGGATTTAGCGAATCCACGTGTTTTCGCACCTGCACTGGTGAAAACGTGGGGCATTTTCACCAATTTTTTTAGGTATTTTTCACCAGTGCATTTTCGCTAAAAAAGAAAAAGAAAAAAAAAAGTGAAAAGGCATTGGCGAAAATACCTTATAAAACGGACCGCAATTGAATACCCGGGGGGGAGTGAATTCGGTTGCGCCGAAATTGTCGGAGCAAATTGAATACCCCCCCATAGTTTTCTTGAGGTGACTGGTAGCGATTAAACGGTTTTGCTTCAATAAAAAGGTATTATAAGTTTGCTTTATCCATTACATACTGTAGAAAATACCAGAGGACTTGTAAACATTTGGATGGGGAATCAGTAGTACACAGGGAACAGGACTGGAGTTCTGTTATTAAATTGTATTCCTAGTTTATTACAGAGCTCTATAGTGGTTTTTCCGAGTTGATCTCACGTAGCAACTTTTTGCTGCTGCTGCGATCAACTAGACGCCGCCTATGGGGGAGTGTATTTTAGCATAGCAGGGATGCGATCGCTTGTGCGAAAAAAAAATTCAAGTAAAACAAGACCAGCCCTGGACATACTTACCATGTGCGACGATATCAGTGATGCTGGGGCCCGGCTTTGACGTCAGACATCCGCCCTCCGTTCTGCTGGACACGCCTGCGTTTTCCTTAGCACTCCCCGAAAACGGTCTCCATCGGTCCGGTGATGCCCAGGTACGCCTTCTTTCTGTCAATCTTCTTGCGTTCGGCTCTGCGACTGCTTTCTTCGTTGTCCTGGATATAACCCGGTGACCGCAACGTCGCGTATGCGCATTCCGGACCCGTTCACACCGCAGCGACAAACCGCTGCGTGCGAACGGGTCGGAATGACCCCCTGTGTTCAGAATTGTTATTTGCAGGGATCTTTGCAAGTTCCAACATCCAGTAACTAGGAGGACCTACTGTAAGTAGACTCATACTGTAAGTAGAGATGAGCGGGTTCGGTTTCTCTGAATCCGAACCCGCCCGAACTTCATGGTTTTTTTCACGGGTCCGAGCAGACTCGGATCCTCCCGCCTTGCTCGGTTAACCCGAGCGCGCCCGAACGTCATCATGACGCTGTCGGATTCTCGCGAGACTCGGATTCTATATAAGGAGCCGCGCGTCGCCGCCATTTTCACACGTGCATTGAGATTGATAGGGAGAGGACGTGGCTGGCGTCCTCTCCATTTAGATTACAGGTTGAGTATCCCATATCCAAATATTCCGAAATACGGAATATTCCGAAATACTGACTTTTTTGAGTGAGACTGAGATAGTGAAACCTTTGTTTTTTGATGGCTCAGTGTACACAAACTTTGTTTAATACTCAAAGTTATTAAAAATATTGTATTAAATGACCTTCAGGCTGTGTGTATAAGGTGTATATGAAACATAAATGAATTGTGTGAATGTACACACACTTTGTTTAATGCAAAAAGTTATTAAAAATATTGGCTAAAATTACCTTCAGGCTGGGTGTATAAGGTGTATATGTAACATAAATGCATTATGTGCTTAGATTTAGGTCCCATCACCATAATATCTCATTATGGTATGCAATTATTCCAAAATACGGAAAAATCCGATATCCAAAATTCCTCTGGTCCCAAGCATTTTGGATAAGGGATACTCAACCTGTATAAGAGAGAGAGATTTACTGGAGCTTAGGACTAGGAGGAGTACTGTAGAAGTGTAGAGAGTGCAGAGAGTTTACTAGTGAGTGACCACCAGACAGTGCAGTTTATTTAATATATCCGTTCTCTGCCTGAAAAAAGCGATACACACAGTGACTCAGTCACATACCATATCTGTGTGCACTGCTCAGGCTCAGCCCAGTGTGCTGCATCATCTATATATATTATATATCTGTCTGACTGCTCAGCTCACACAGCTTATAATTGTGGGGGAGACTGGGGAGCACTGCAGTGCCAGTTATAGGTTATAGCAGGAGCCAGGAGTACATAATATTATATAGTGAGTGACCACCAGACAGTGCAGTTTATTTAATATATCCGTTCTCTGCCTGAAAAAAGCGATACACACAGTGACTCAGTCACATACCATATCTGTGTGCACTGCTCAGGCTCAGCCCAGTGTGCTGCATCATCTATATATATTATGTCAAAGTCAGAAAAATGTCTCTATGCACGTTGCCATATTTGCACCGCACACTGGTCCGTGCTGCGCATGCGTACGCTCTCCCGTGAAGGCGCATACCCGCAATAGCGTGCACCCGCGGGCGCACGGTATGCGTATTTACGGTAGAGTTTATGTAGTCGTAGCGTGCGACTCATTCGTTACATATTTTCATAATTAATGTAGTTTGTAGATCATGGTCCCTTTGATAGTTTCTGAAAGTTTGGTTAATATAGAATGTCCATGAGCTGAGGAATCCCTCTTTGTGTTATACGAAGGGTCTAACAAGAGTCATACAGCAGTGTTTGGTACCCATCGGAAGAGTATTTAATTAGCAATATTCCGGTGTTGGTTTGGAGCGTATTAATCGCTCGTGCGAATAGTTATGAACATAAGAAGTTTATGTCCATTTCTATTATTTACTCATACTCAGGTATGCGGCGGGAAACCTAGTTTCCCACCCACCTGAGCTGTTTGAAATCGTCACAGCCCACCTGTATGAATCAACCTATGACCTTTTGTTGTGATACAGGGCCGAGTTCCGACGTCCAATGGACAATGGGATTGTAGGGACTATGAGATTGCATTGTGTGTGGGGCATAAATAGGCAGGCCGACCACATCCAGCTCTCACTCTTCAACGGTTCTCATTGCTGAGAATCGGGTGCTGGATGTCCAGGCGCATGCGATCGTTTACCCTTGTGCGTAAGTTTCTCTCCGTAATCATTGTCTTACTGTGAGCCAATCTCTCTCTCTCTCCGTCTCTCTCTCTCTCTCTCTCCTTTCTCTTTTCTCTCACATCTCCCCTAGACTAGTATTGTATTGTATTAGATAGTATAGTTATTTGGTTAGGAAGTCTCTGTTATATTGTAGTGTATCATTTGTACTGTTATCCCCTTTTACAAGTATATTAGATATAATACAGTTAATAGACTTTGGACCCTAAACCAGTATCTGTGTATTTTCTATAGTGTTAAGTGTTCACTTGAGCGTCGGTGACGCTCAAGCAGCTTTGTAGTTAGTCAGGTTACACAAGGTTGCACTTACACCCTGTACTCACATTAAGGTATTCTGTGCATTTCATTGGTATAAGGTTTAGACATAAAGGTATAGCGTTGTGAGCGTCTGCGCCGCTGGTGATCTCCTCGTGGTCTCGAGCGTCCGCTACGCCATAGCGAATCATTACTCTAATCATAGCCAATAACGTGTTGTCCTGTGATCACTGGGCCGTGAGCGAACGTGACGCTTGAGCGTCTCGCCTACGGCTGAGCGATCGTTACGCAAATAGCGTACCCTTACGGTACTTCTTAAGTAAGCAGCGTACAGTGTTCTTAGACTTCATAAAGGGTTGTTTATACGACAAAGGAATTTAGCATTGTCAATTGGGGACTCGTCCTATCCTTCTCATATCTGCACTAGGTAGATCAGCAGACATTATCCCTCCAGCAAAGGGTGGGAGGTTGTCTCGCAGTGCTGACGGGATAAGCGTCTGCTTCGCTTAGATAAAGAGTGCTGAAGGAATCCGGGAACCGGAAGTAAGAACAAAACGCTTGTGTCTTTTAAAACTGTTTTATTTCTCTTCTGTCTTGCGTATACACGCACGCATACATTTATCTGCATTTCTTTTTCAAATTTCGTATATCACTATTCCTGTTTGCCAAGTTTTATAGTTGATAGAAAGTGCTAAAAGAGATTTGCTGTTATTTCATAGTAGAGGTAATAGTTAAAGTATAGACCAACACACGGCTTGTCTGGGAGATAAGGCAGTCAGTGTGGTGTGCGGTAGATGATCAGGGATCATCTACATTGATAAAGGTAGAAATTGTGTTACGGTGGATCTTTGTTTTGCGTACACGTGTCCCTAACAAAAGACTTGCGTACGCAATCCAAACGGCAGACGCACGCAGCGTACATTACGCAACGTAGCGTCTGGTTACGCCCACGTAGCTCAAGTCACGAAAAGTTGAATTAGCGCAAAGCGATAATTAGCGCAAAGGCGATAAATAACGCAAATCTATTTTTTTGGAAAAATCTGAAATTTAGTTTAACAGATCCTGCTCCTAATTGGTAACACTGTTGGACTGAAGACAATTTCTGCGCAGAAATAGATATAGAAACAAAAGTGTACATGTGTTGAGTGAGTGTGTTTTTATCACATAAGTTTATATAACTTAGAGGTTGAACCAAAAGGAAAGTCGGGTACTCGTCAAGGGACACACGTGTAAGTGACATATACGGTGGCTAGGGAGGCATCCTTGGTTAAATAATATTTGAGCATTAGAGTATAGCGGACCATAAGGTAACAGACCAGGAGGTCATAAGGTAACAGACCAGGAGGTCATAAGGTAACAGGTAAAATAGACAAAGAGGTCCGCTATAAAGGTACAAGAGGCACAACGCCTGGGGTGTTGGTGCAGAACCCATATAGGCCATAAGCTCTTGCTGAAGGAATCGCGGCCGGAAACATCGATTCCATTAAATCTCTCAGTACATAACAGGTAGTGCTTATGTACTAAACGATTGGACCGCACGTAATTGTGTGCAGTAGTTAGTAATCTGACCTAATACCATTAGAGTAAAGTGGTCACAAACGCTATTTGTACATTCTGACGTGATTTGTGTAATTTTTTATTTTTAAAGGGAAGTTCGCTGGTCACTCAGGAACTATCTAACAACCCCACCTTTACTGGAAAGAGTAAGTGTCCTGCGGGTAACCCTCATATGTTCCAGTAAACCGAAGGTTCTTTTGGTAGGGCCCTGTATCGAGTACGCCAGCACCACGTCGGTGTGATCAGGTCGTATTGGTCGAGGTGGGCGAGTGAGTGGGGTACTCGGTAAACCGCCACCGCCGGCCTATTTTTGAATAATTTGGTTTGCTGTAAGGGTTCGCTGAAAACCTTGATATAAAGATCCAAGGAGGAATAAGCAACACCTGCAGATTATGGGGGCCAGTTGTTCAGGTAGGGGGCGATCAACCTCGGTTCGGGTTGATTCAGAGAACCGACCCGTTGGGTCGGCAAGGTACATCATGTGTGAAAAATACGGAAGTCACACAGAATCTTTATGTGATGAATGGGAGAGAATGACTGTACAAGACAGGGACAAATTCCCAAGAATAGGTAGCTTCAGTCCAGACGTGTTACAAAATTTAAGGAGGAGGATATGTCTCGTAAAATCAACAAAGAGACGAATTCAACATCATGATTATTTACAGTTATGGCACCAGGAAGGTGAGATACAGAGAGGTTTGGCTCTGGTGGCAGGATCTGGGGCAGTCAGGAAGCTGATAGCCACAGCTCCTCCTCCACCATACATTGCAGGAGAGAAGTTGATTGCGGAGAGAAACGCACTGGGTTGTAAAACACAAACACTTAGTAACCCTGTAAATGTAAATGATGTTAACCAAGTAACTCATGCAATTATTAACCCGTGCAAGTTGTACCCTGTTTTGAACTTTCCTCAGGAGTGTGATCAAGAAGACGATTCAGCAACAATTTCAGCTCTCTCTCTTGCGGCCACCATAGCAGAGACCACAGTAGGCACAGCGACACCCACGAGATTAGCGAAAGCCCCTAGCGGAGGGATAGGTGAGGTCGTGTCAACGGGTAAGTACGGCACCATGCACTACACTGAAACAATTGTACCACAAGTTGTAGAATCTACGCAGAATGAGGCTGTTAGAATTGCTCCTGTAAGGGTAATAGCAGTTCCCAATGGAAAAACAGATGTGTCTGGAGCCACTCCCATAAGGAACATTGCCATGTACACTCCATTTTCCCGAATGGAATTAAGAACAATAGTGTCCGAATTTCCTGACCCCAGGAAAGACTTAGTTGCTAGCCAAAAATACATCAGGGATCTAGGTAACACTGTAGAACCCAACAACAAGGATTGGCAGATACTGCTAAGAGCTTGTTTACCTTCCAATGTCGACGCAACTCAATTCTTAGTTGACTGCGCATTGGATAAAGATGTACCGCTTACAGACGTGTACAACAAGGATAATGTAAAAAGGATAAATTTACAGCTAAAAGAGTATTTCCCAGCCGTTGTTAAATGGAATAAAATATTTTCCATTAAGCAAAAGGAGTCCGAAACGGCAACAGAATATTTTCACCGGGCACTATTAGAAATGGCAAAGTACACTGGTATAGAAGACATTAAGACCAACCCAAACCATCGAGAAGTAGCAGTATCTGTACTGATGGATGGTTTGAAAGAAACATTAAAAGCTAGGGTACAGACCACACAACCATGTTGGCGAGGTCTGTCAGTGTCCACATTGAGAGAGGCTGCTATTGATCACGACAGAAACATCACTAGGCACAGGGAGTCGCAAAGTGATAAGTTGATGTCCGTAAGTATACAGGCGCTGACCACAAGGCAGCCTGCGTATGTACCACCGAATCCTGTGGGTAAGGCAAGTGTAATGACATGTTTTTCTTGTAACAGACCGGGACACTATGCACGAGAATGTAGAACAAAGAGTGTACAAAGATCTTTTCAACCCCCTAGACAACGACACGACACACGACATTGGGAGCAGGGTCCACAGAGGCGGAGTTTTGAGCCACATACAGGGGAAACAAAAAGATATCCCCCGAACAGAGATTGGCATGCCTCTGGTAGTTCCCAGCTAACCCCCTCACAAGTAGTCGCTGCCAGCGGGATTCAGGGAGGTCAACATACCCAATAGGGGTGTGGCCATACCTGTAATCTGCACCCAGTTAAGTTGATTGCTAGTCTTGGAAGCGAACCAGAGATTGCAATCAATGTAGCTGGTAAAACTTTAAACTTTCTTGTAGACACAGGGGCGGCCAAGTCAGTGATAAATTCGACAGTGGGCATGAGAACCACTGGTAGGACAATTCCAGCCATGGGAGTAACAGGAGTAGTCCAGCACTACCCTGTTAGCAAACCAGCCGAGATTACAATAGGGCCTTTGCATACCAAGCATTCCTTTTTGCTGGCTGCATCGGCACCAACTAATCTCCTGGGTAGAGACTTACTATGTAAAATGGGTTGCGTCATTTATTGTACTCCTGAAGGTGTATTCTTGGACATACCTGAGAATCACGCTCAGGAGGTACGAGACATGTTAGACTCCCCATCAAAAGTAATGTCACATTCCATTATGACAAATAGGAATCCATCCCAAGTAGAAGAGATGACATCTCAGATACCAGAGTCACTTTGGACAAAAGATGGACAGGACACTGGATTAATGGCAAACGTAGCTCCAGTAGTTGTACAAGTAAAAGATGGTAGGATAGCTCCAAAAATCCCACAGTATCCTCTGAAGCCAGAGGTGGAGTTAGGAGTTTTTTCCCGTAATAGAGCGCTTGCTACAACAGGGCATTCTAGTAAGAACGTCCAGCACAGCAAATAGTCCCATCTTCCCTGTTAAAAAGAGTGGGGGGAGGGGTTACAGGCTAGTGCAGGATCTAAGGGGGATTAACAAAATAGTTGAGAGTCAGTTCCCCGTAGTGCCTAATCCAGCTGTCATCCTAATGCAAATTCCTCCCACTGCCAAATTTTTCACTGTTATTGACCTCTGCTCCGCTTTCTTTTCGGTACCTCTGCACCCTGACAGCCAATATTTGTTTGCATTCACATACAGAGGAGTCCAATACACGTGGACTCGGTTACCCCAAGGTTTCATAGATAGTCCAAGTATATTTTCTCAGGCTTTGCATGATTGTTTACAGTCTTTCCAACCGGAGAGTGGATCGGTATTGATACAGTACGTGGACGATTTACTGCTGTGTTCAGATTCACTGGAAGCCTCTCTGAAGGATACGAAACAGCTCCTGTTTCATCTTTCAGACACAGGTCACAAGGTTTCCAAAGACAAGTTACAATTATGCCAGACTAAGGTAAAATATTTGGGACACTGTCTAACACAAGGACTGAGACACCTGACCGCTGATAGAATCCAAGCCATTAGAGACATGACACTGCCACAAACCCAGCAACAGATCAGGACGTTTTTAGGAATGTGTGGGTATTGCCGTAATTGGATCCCAGGGTTTTCCATATTGGCGCTACCTTTGCAGGAAATGGTCTCTTCAAACAAACCTGATCGGATTTCGCATACAGACGAATCCGAAGCAGCATTTGAGAGACTTAAGCAATGCCTAACGCAGGCACCAGCACTAGGTATGCCAGACTATGGGAAACCCTTTGAACTATATGGAACAGAAAGTGCTGGGTGCGCAGCAGGTGTACTAACCCAAAAACACGGTGACGCCAGCAGGCCAGTCGCATACTACAGCGCCCAGCTAGACACGGTAGCGCGATCCCTCCCCACATGCTTGCGTAGCGTTGCGGCGATAGCATTGCTAGTGACGAAAAGCGAAGATGTCGTGCTAGGCCACAACCTCACAATCCATACACCGCATGCGGTATCTGCCTTATTGAATTCTGCCCAAACCAGACACGTCTCATCAGCAAGGTTTACAAGATGGGAATTGGCATTAATGGCCCCAGTAAACATCACCATAAGGAGATGCAGCGCATTAAATCCTGCAACTTTTCTCCCAGGTGTGCCTGGTCAGGCACAAAGGGTGGAAGGTGAGAGTGATGGGGAAGGAGGATTTAATGCAAAGGAAGATACACATGATTGTATGGAATATTTGACCCAAAATTTTACCGCAAGGCCTGACATCAGTGACAATCCACTGGAAGATGCAGAACTCACGTTCTACACTGACGGTAGTTGTCATAGACAGTCAGACTCGGGAGACTTGTGTACTGGATACGCAGTCGTAGATGACCAAGACACCATAGAAGCGGAACCGCTAGGCCCACCTCACTCAGCCCAGGTTGCTGAACTGGTCGCCCTAACCAGAGCATGTGAATTGGCTAAGGGTAAGTCAGCCAATATCTACACCGATTCTAGATACGCCTTCGGGGTAGTACATGATTTCGGAGCCTTATGGCGCCTCAGAAATTTCATGACGGCGGCTGGTACACCAATAGCGCATGCAGCATATATAAAAAGGCTTCTAACAGCGATACAGGAACCCAACAGAGTGGCTGTTATCAAATGTAAAGCACATACATATAGCCAAGACCCAGTATCCCTTGGTAACAGCCGAGCAGACGAAGCCGCAAAGCTTGCAGCTGCTACCCCCATACAGACAGACACCACACAACTGATGGTATTTAATACCATCAACACACAAAAGTTGTGTGAGATGCAGAATTTGTGTTCCACACAGGAAAGAGCAGTCTGGAAGGCAAAGGGATATGGCCAGGAGTCCTCAGGGCTCTGGACGGATGGACATGGTAAACCAGTGGCCCCCAGGGCATACCTTCCATGTCTGGCTGAAGCAGCTCACGGGCTGACTCATCTAGGCAAGGAGGGGATGTGCAAATTGGTAAGAGCATACTGGTGCGCCCCAGGATTCTCCTCTCATGCGAGTAAAAGAGCAATGTCATGCCTTACCTGTCTGAGAAAGAATATTGGAAAAGCAATACCTACAGAACCATCCCATATCCCACCTGCCGGTGGCCCTTTCCAGGTAATACAAATTGACTTCATTCAATTACCCCCATGTCGAAATTTGAAATATGTACTTGTCTGTATAGATGTTTTCTCGAATTGGGTCGAAGCTTTTCCAGCAGCTACAAATACCGCTATGTTTACAGCTAAGAAAATTGTGCAGGAATTTGTATGTAGATATGGTATCCCTAGAATCATTGAAAGTGATAGGGGTACCCATTTTACAGGTGATGTCTTTCAAGGAATGTGTAAGTTGATGGGAATTGATAGCAAGCTGCACACTCCGTACCGTCCACAGGCGAGCGCGAAGGTCGAAAGAGTGAACAGCACTATTAAAAATAAATTGAGTAAAGTAATGGCAGAGACAGGATTGACGTGGCCAGAAGCTTTACCCATTGTTTTGTATAGCCTCAGAACCACTCCCAGGTCCCCTCTTAATCTGTCCCCTTTTGAAATTCTGTTTGGTCGACAACCGCATGTCATGATTAACCCTCAGGATGATTTGAAATGTAACAATGAAGTAACTGTAAAGTACTTGATTAACATGAGTAAACAGTTGAGGAATCAAAATGATAATCTGAAGTTGGTGATTCCTGATTTACCAGATAGTAATTGTCATGACATTGAACCTGGGGATTATGTAATGATACGAAATTTTCTACGCTCAGGTTGTCTTATTGATAGATGGGAAGGACCATACCAGGTCTTATTGACTAGCACCACAGCATTGAAGGTTGCTGAGAGAGAGACTTGGGTCCATTCATCCCACTGCAAAAAGGTTGCTGATCCAGAGAAGTCCCGTGATAAGGAACAGACGGTAGAAGTTGTATCACTGGAGTGTCTGTTCCAGGAGGACTGAGGCGGCACCTGAGCCTTGAAGATCGAAAGCAGCTGTCGACTCCCCTCTCCCTTTTATTGTTTTTCTCCACTTCCCATCCCCTCTCCCTTAAAATTTCTTTTTCCCCCTTCTCATTCTTCTCCATTTCCTCCTCAAAGATGGACTTGCCCCAAGAGACTGTGATCCGGATTTTGATGTTAACCATGATGTTGACCAGAGCAGTCTGTTCCGGCGAGAGTACCATAGAGGTCGAGAGAGGATCTGGAATGGGTTCCGATTATGATGATGGAGGCGTAGTTTTCCAAGATCAACCAAACCAACAAGCAAAGGCGAGTATCAGAAAACGATCCGATAGAAGAAATTGTGATGGATTGTTAGCTGAAGAAAATTGTATCTGTAGGCTCTGTGATAATCTGGTTGAAGATGGATGCATAAAGAAATGCCAATCCAGTTTTAATATCCATATGGACCGGCATCCATTGAGTGACTATCACTCCTTAGTGGGTAACGTGTTAAACCAAACAGATTGTTGGGTATGCTCTCAAGTACCTCAGGGTCATAGCAAATCAGGGCTAGTACCATTTCCTTTAACGTTAGGGGAGGTACTCGAGCTAAGTGGTGGGAGACCGGTGGACCGGAGGTTTAACATCTCCAGCCCTCCTAGTTTGAAGCTCCACCAATACCATGTGGATTGGTCCCTCTTATGTTTTAATATCTCCAACCCCCGTAAGCCGGGAAATTGGGAAGTGTCATGGAGCAACCTTACCATGACCTTTTCACACAGAGCAGATAGAATGCCTACAGATACAGAGCTCGTACGCCACATAGCCAGTAGAGGAAAATCTTTCCGGTATCGATATACCTTAGGAAATAGGATTACTAGAGTTGGAGAGGTATCACCAGGATACTGTTCACATATCGTACAAACTGATACGTGCATTAAGCAGATGGAAGAATTAGGGTCAGGAGATTTCACCTGGAAGGTTTGTAACATGGTAATGTCCTTCTCCGTCCCATATGTTCTCCCCGATGATGCATATTTCATATGCGGGAGAAAGGCGTACAAGTGGCTTGCCCCAAACTCAGAAGGATTGTGTTATATTGGAAAAGTATTGCCTGAAGTGATGACTGTTACACATGACAAAATGAAGGACATACACCGTGGTGCCCAAGCTCCTTATACTCACACTCATTACGAGCACCGAGTTAAAAGACAACTGTCAGAAAGGTTAGAGCATCCGGCCTCCGATCTTATCCATGAATCCACCGGGATTCAGGTTCTGGTAGCGTTAGATTTCACTCGTACCGCTCGGGGAGTGATGAATTATAGATACATTTCCGCACTCGCCAATTTGTTAGATAATATCACTGAAATGTATGATGACACGTTTAGATACACTGGAAGAGAACTTCAAGCTTACAAAACAGAACTAGTTCAGCATAGGATGGTTCTTAATTATCTTACAGCAGTAACAGGCGGATATTGTGTTACATTGGCAACACAGTACGGCATAAAGTGTTGCACGTATATCACAAATAGCACCGAGGATCCGGTAGAAGTCATAGACCAAAAGATGGACGATATTCTGCAATTAAAGTGGGAATTTCGTCGAAAACACAATCTCACCCTTGCTGCTGTAGGTAATGAGCTGACTGGTTGGGTGTCATGGTTGAACCCGCGAAATTGGTTCTCCGGTTTGGGAGACTGGGCTCAAGGAGTCATAATGGATGTTGGAAAGTTTCTACTATGTATCTTGGGTGTCGTTATATCGATTGGATTGATATTTAGATGCGGGCAGGCTTTAATGAGGTGCAAACAAAGTACAAAAGTGATGAGCTTGAGGAGTGAGGAAACTGTAATTAACCTGGATTTGATTTATGACCCAATGATAGAAACCAGAATGTGATGAAAATGCGATTATACGGTCCGTTTCTTTCACCTGTTTTTCTGCTTTTCTCCAAGATACAAAGACCCCCTTGGACGAGGAAGTTGACGAGACGCTATACAGACAACAGACAAGCACCAAAGATGAAGTTTTGACAACCTATGATATGGACACTTGATGAACTTTGCCATGGATCCCCAGTTTCCCTAGTATTTTTAAACTCACGCTAGCCCAACATTTTTTGTAAATCTGATGGCACTGACAAAGCTATTTGCTCATGCCCAAGGAGCAATACAGCGCAAAGAAGACGACTCTCAACAGATACCGAACACAACTTCAACGACAGATGTACATTTCCCTGACATAGAATATCATTGCATTTTCCATAAGTGTTCTTTTCTTCATTTCTACAACCCTCAGGTAATGACACACATAGTCGATAGGGAATACAGGCTCAGATATCAGCAACCACATACTTCCCCCATTCATGTATCATCAACTAAAATGTGCTCCCCATTTTGTTCAAAATCCGAAAAGAGCTCGGTAAAGTTTGACAGCCCATCCACAGACCTGTACCACAGGATAAGAAGGAATTCAAATGTATACTTCGCAATACCTCGAAGCTTGATTTACCACACGTACGGCACGATGATACATGACCCTCCAAACATGGACTCATACACACATGCTTCTGCTTTCTCACTAGGTCATACCCTCTTCACACCTACTCCACTCTTCTTCCTTACCCCACCATGGAAATCAATTAACCCCTGACTTACATTTTTCTCCTTAAATATTTTAGAAGGTGGCAGTTATTATTGACTGCCAAAGGGTGGACTGTCAAAGTCAGAAAAATGTCTCTATGCACGTTGCCATATTTGCACCGCACACTGGTCCGTGCTGCGCATGCGTACGCTCTCCCGTGAAGGCGCATACCCGCAATAGCGTGCACCCGCGGGCGCACGGTATGCGTATTTACGGTAGAGTTTATGTAGTCGTAGCGTGCGACTCATTCGTTACATATTTTCATAATTAATGTAGTTTGTAGATCATGGTCCCTTTGATAGTTTCTGAAAGTTTGGTTAATATAGAATGTCCATGAGCTGAGGAATCCCTCTTTGTGTTATACGAAGGGTCTAACAAGAGTCATACAGCAGTGTTTGGTACCCATCGGAAGAGTATTTAATTAGCAATATTCCGGTGTTGGTTTGGAGCGTATTAATCGCTCGTGCGAATAGTTATGAACATAAGAAGTTTATGTCCATTTCTATTATTTACTCATACTCAGGTATGCGGCGGGAAACCTAGTTTCCCACCCACCTGAGCTGTTTGAAATCGTCACAGCCCACCTGTATGAATCAACCTATGACCTTTTGTTGTGATACAGGGCCGAGTTCCGACGTCCAATGGACAATGGGATTGTAGGGACTATGAGATTGCATTGTGTGTGGGGCATAAATAGGCAGGCCGACCACATCCAGCTCTCACTCTTCAACGGTTCTCATTGCTGAGAATCGGGTGCTGGATGTCCAGGCGCATGCGATCGTTTACCCTTGTGCGTAAGTTTCTCTCCGTAATCATTGTCTTACTGTGAGCCAATCTCTCTCTCTCTCCGTCTCTCTCTCTCTCTCTCTCTCCTTTCTCTTTTCTCTCACATCTCCCCTAGACTAGTATTGTATTGTATTAGATAGTATAGTTATTTGGTTAGGAAGTCTCTGTTATATTGTAGTGTATCATTTGTACTGTTATCCCCTTTTACAAGTATATTAGATATAATACAGTTAATAGGCTTTGGACCCTAAACCAGTATCTGTGTATTTTCTATAGTGTTAAGTGTTCACTTGAGCGTCGGTGACGCTCAAGCAGCTTTGTAGTTAGTCAGGTTACACAAGGTTGCACTTACACCCTGTACTCACATTAAGGTATTCTGTGCATTTCATTGGTTTAAGGTTTAGACATAAAGGTATAGCGTTGTGAGCGTCTGCGCCGCTGGTGATCTCCTCGTGGTCTCGAGCGTCCGCTACGCCATAGCGAATCATTACTCTAATCATAGCCAATAACGTGTTGTCCTGTGATCACTGGGCCGTGAGCGAACGTGACGCTTGAGCGTCTCGCCTACGGCTGAGCAATCGTTACGCAAATAGCGTACCCTTACGGTACTTCTTAAGTAAGCAGCGTACAGTGTTCTTAGACTTCATAAAGGGTTGTTTATACGACAAAGGAATTTAGCATTGTCAATTATATATCTGTCTGACTGCTCAGCTCACACAGCTTATAATTGTGGGGGAGACTGGGGAGCACTACTGCAGTGCCAGTTATAGGTTATAGCAGGAGCCAGGAGTACATAATATTATATTAAAATTAAACAGTGCACACTTTTGCTGCAGGAGTGCCACTGCCAGTGTGACTGACCAGTGACCTGACCACACTGACCACCAGTATAGTTAGTAGTATACTTATATTGTGATTGCCTGAAAAAGTTAAACACTCGTCGTGTGACTTCACTTGTGTGTTGTTTTTTTTTTTATTCTATAAAAATAAAACTCATTCTGCTGACAGACAGTGTCCAGCAGGTCCGTCATTATATAATATATAATATATACCTGTCCGGCTGCAGTAGTGATATATATATATTTTTTATATCATTTATCATCCAGTCGCAGCAGACACAGTACGGTAGTTCACGGCTGTGGCTACCTCTGTGTCTGCACTCGGCAGGCAGTCCGTCCATAATTGTATACCACCTAACCGTGGTTTTTTTTTCTTCTTTATACATACATACTACTCTGTAGAGCCAGTTTGTGCAAGGAGAGATTAATTGCTTCTTTTTTGGGGGGGGTCCAAACCAACCCGTCATATCAGTCACAGTCGTGTGGCAGACCCTGTCACTGAAATGATGGGTTGGTTAAAGTGTGCATGTCCTGTTTTGTTTATACAACATAAGGGTGGGTGGGAGGGCCCAAGGACAATTCCATCTTGCACCTCTTTTTTCTTTTCTTTTTCTTTGCATCATGTGCTGATTGGGGAGGGTTTTTTGGAAGGGACATCCTGCGTGACACTGCAGTGCCACTCCTAAATGGGCCCGGTGTTTGTGTCGGCCACTAGGGTCGCTAATCTTACTCACACAGTCAGCTACCTCATTGCGCCTCTTTTTTTCTTTGCGTCATGTGCTGTTTGGGGAGGGTTTTTTGGAAGGGACATCCTGCGTGACACTGCAGTGCCACTCCTAGATGGGCCCGGTGTTTGTGTCGGCCACTAGGGTCGCTAATCTTACTCACACAGCTACCTCATTGCGCCTCTTTTTTTCTTTGCGTCATGTGCTGTTTGGGGTGGGTTTTTTGGAAGGGCCATCCTGCGTGACACTGCAGTGCCACTCCTAGATGGGCCCGGTGTTTGTGTCGGCCACTAGGGTCGCTAATCTTACTCACACAGCTACCTCATTGCGCCTCTTTTTTTCTTTGCGTCATGTGCTGTTTGGGGAGGGTTTTTTGGAAGGGCCATCCTGCGTGACACTGCAGTGCCACTCCTAGATGGGCCCGGTGTTTGTGTCGGCCACTAGGGTCGCTAATCTTACTCACACAGCTACCTCATTGCGCCTCTTTTTTTCTTTGCGTCATGTGCTGTTTGGGGAGGGTTTTTTGGAAGGGACATCCTGCGTGACACTGCAGTGCCACTCCTAGATGGGCCCGGTGTTTGTGTCGGCCACTAGGGTCGCTTATCTTACTCACACAGCGACCTCGGTGCAAATTTTAGGACTAAAAATAATATTGTGAGGTGTGAGGTATTCAGAATAGACTGAAAATGAGTGTAAATTATGGTTTTTGAGGTTAATAATACTTTGGGATCAAAATGACCCCCAAATTCTATGATTTAAGCTGTTTTTTAGGGTTTTTTGAAAAAAACACCCGAATCCAAAACACACCCGAATCCGACAATAAAAATTCGGTGAGGTTTTGCCAAAACGCGTTCGAACCCAAAACACGGCCGCGGAACCGAACCCAAAACCAAAACCCGAAAAATTTCAGGCGCTCATCTCTAACTGTAAGTAGAGCTACCTGTAGGTAGCTGCATCATCTTGTGTGCTTCTCCAGTCTCCATAGCGTCTCCTGGTCAGTGGAGCCTACATTGGAAACAAGTATAGTGGAGGGAGGGGGGGGGGTAATAGTTTAAATGTAGGTGGATTGTTGGAATTACAAGATGGTCATTGATTAGGCAGAAGTAATTCCAGGGAATACAGTTTCCATCGAAGTCAAATAAAACTCCTGGGCAGGTGCTACTGTATCTATCAAAGCCTGTGTATTACTAATCGCAGTAATGAAGAAGAAATAAATAGGCACTATGCCGTATCACTTTGGGGAATAGCAGACATCTTTATATATCAGTGTAAGAGGGAGGTGCATCTTCATCTTGCATTAACTGTAGAAGACTACATCGGAATAATCGGTAACACATTGTGCCTAAAGCTAGCTCCTTCTGACTCCATAAGCTACATCACGCTGTACATTTACAGTTGTCTATCCAGGAGATCGTCTTTGGCGACAAAGTCATGTTTTCTTCTGGCACTGCCCCACAGGGGCGCTTTAAGAGAGGGGGAGGCCCGTGTTCAGCCTCCTCCATTCAGGTCCCCTCCTCTCTGCCGGCAAGGCTAAGAGTCTGAGCCTTAGAGGGCATGCACAGATCTCCGGAAAAATGGTGCGGCGGCCATTTTCCCTGAGATTTCTCTACTGCGCATGCGCAGAACTCCGTGAAAATGGCTGCTGAGCCATATTCACAGTGTTTTCACAGCGCTGCGGATGCCGGTGCTGGACTCCGAAGGGGTATTTTAAAAATGGGTGCAGCGTGTGTAGTGGGGGACCCTTCTGGGAGGCCCCATCTGACTCGCTGCACATGTGCATGGCATCTATTCAGTGGAGAGAGGGACTGTGGGTATGTCCATTAGCTCCCAGAGCACTCGGCATGCCCCCACAGCGATGGAAACGTGGTTGTGACTCACTGGCGGGCAACATTTCCCACAATGCCCCACTGCCTAGCTGTGAGGCCCCGCCTCTTAATTTAATGCGCACGCAGATGTCCCTGCCTCACCTGGATCAAAGTTGGGAGGTATGCCTTGCCCCGACAGTTTCTCCCCCCCCCATTCTGCCCCGCACCCTCCAGCTGAGTATAGTTACCCCTTCCCAGCACAGAGCGGCACCACGTCTAGGTCTGTCCCGTCGATCGTCGCAGTGTAAGCCATTAGAGGGGTGGCACACACCCTAGCTCACCACTACGCATGCATGTTGGGGGAGGGACAGAGATTCTCATGAAATGTATTATGGGCCTAATTCTGAGTTGATTGCAGCAGCAAATTTGTTAGCAGTTGGGCAAAACCATGTGCACTGCAGGTGGGGCAGATGTAACATGTGCAGAGAGAGTTAGATTTGGGTGGGGTGTATTCAAACTGAAATCTAAATTGCAGTGTAAAAATAAAGCAGCCAGTATTTACCCTGCACAGAAACAAAATAACCCACCCAAATCTAACTCTCTCTGCGCGTTACATCTGCCCCAACTGCAGTGCACATGGTTTTGCCCAACTGATAACAAACTTGCTGCTGCGATCAACTCAGAATTACCCCCTATGTTTCCAAGCTTAACCATCGGTTATCTCCTAGTTAGCAAAACACCCAGCGGGTGAGCATCAGACGATTCATTTAAAAGTTTATCAAGGTGAAAAAATAATATTAGACTAGAGTGAGCAAGGTGTTAACGTCTGATGAATATGTACTTTCTCTAGGTGAGGCGAATGGTGCACATATGCATTGTAAATATTCATGAATAAAAACTACATAATGCATGATCATTAAATCTGTTTGCAACATTCACTTACGGGGAACAAGGTGCCGGCTGCTCCGTAATGAACCAGGTCAGGAGGTTTGGATAAACTGCACATTTACAGGAACATTTCCATCTAAAGGTGTAATTTGTGTGTGCAAGCTGATTTACTGTATTGTATTCATGTGCTTCATTATTATACACGTGTTACTTTCTACAGCAGGTGGGAGGCGTGGATGGGTACGCTGCGGTGGTCCATGGGGCATTATTGTGTCCTCTACCCATCCCCCCACCCCCTCAATGCTGTATGGTGCCACAATGCAAATCAGCTTGCATTGTGGAATCAAGCCACCGTTCTGATCTTCAAGTCCAGGAGAACGCTCTCAAGCCACCGTTCTGATCTTCAGGTCCAGGAGAACACTCTCAAGTGATTCTCACATCCAAGAGTTTCAAATGTGAAAAGACAACTGATAATCACCTGCTCCACCCAAAGCTATGCCCAGTATTTTATATTTCCTCACTGCAAGCACTCACAGGCAGGACCCTCCACCCACTTTATTCTTCTAATGAAGTGGGGGAACTACTAACCACCCTCTACCCACTTCATGCTACAATTTGCACCATAGTTGACAACATTTTTTTCTTTTTCTCTCAAGTGACCACACTATGGACCCGCAATTTCCTGTATTATTCTCTCCTCCTACCCACTTCAGTAGGAAAACAGTAGGAAGCAGGAGGGTCCACCAAGAGGTGCCGACAACCTTGCAGCGCCCCGGTAATGAGAGGGAGTGGCTAATGGGGAGGTGGTGCGGTGAGACTGTGGCCAGATGGGAGGGGGATGCCGGGCGGTGGTGGCAGCAGAGGAGGAAGAGGAGGAGGAAGCAGCGGTAATCGGGGGCGATGGCAATCTCTCCCCCTGCACATTACGTAAAGGGAGAGAGGACTGGCTGACTGCTTCTGCCTTTCTCCCCAGTGCACCACCTTTGCAACGGAGGGGGGGGGGGGGGGTGTTGCAGGCCCCAGGCCCCTCCAACGGGCCAAAGCCAAGAGTACCTGCTCCCCCTCCCTCTCTCTGGGCCACTGGGTCCACCCTCTCTTTCTGGAGTCCAGGGGACTGCCTGAAGAAAAAAAACACTCCAAAAACACAGTGGAAGGTTAATTGGCATCTGACCAAGATAATTAACCCTGGTGTATACGTGTACATCATGTGTATATAGGGATATTAATGTCATCTTTCCAATTTTGCTTTCCCTCACATGAAAAGCTGGCTACACGACTGGGGGGGGGGGTCATTCCGAGTTGATCGCTAGCTGCCGTTCGCTGCGTAGCGATCAGTGAAAAAAATTGGCAAATCTGCGCATGTGAATGCACCGCAATGCACACGCACGTCGTACGGGTACGAAGTCTTTTGTGGTTTTGCACTATTTCTAGCGACGATTCCAATCGCAAGGAGATTGACAAGAAGAGGGAGTTTCTGGGTTTCAAGTGGCCGTTTTCTGGGAGTGTTTGGAAAAACGCAGGCGTGGCCGGGCGGGTATCCGACGTCATTACCGTGTCACTCGTCGCAGCAATCGTCGCACAGGATAAGTAACTACAGGGCTGGTCTTGTTTTGCACAAAATGTGTTTACAGGCGCTCGGCTGCACAGGCGTTCGCACTCCTGCAAAGCGAAAATACACTCCCCCATGGGCGGCGACTATGCGTTTGCACGGCTGCTAAAAACTGCTAGCCATGTGTTAGGGAATATAGACGGTCAGCTCCACTGGGACAGAAACTGATGTGAATGACTGAAATATTCTCTGTTAATCGCTGCGGCGGTATATGTGTGCACTATATAAATAAATATTAGCTTACCGAGAAATGCTTCTTTCATCTAATTCCCCCACTAAACAACTTGCTCTTATCAGTCCATTTTTATAGCCAGGTTTTAAAAGATCACTGAAACTAAACATCATTCAGAAAAAAACAGGACAAGCGCCTGTTTGCCCCAGTGAGGGCCCTGCGTAGTGTGGAAACCCTCTGCCAGATGCTTTGCCATCCTGGATGCCCTGGCATACAGTGTGTCACGCCAGCGAATAGTCATAACAGGATTCTTATCACTTCTGGTGAGGGAAAACAAGGACTGCCATCAGTAATGACGTATGCGTGTGGTCCAGGCTCCTGAATACAGTATCCTCTGAGGGTTTGTCCTTGGTTGATAAAACCAGTTGCAGTAACCATTACATTGACTCTCAATCACCGCAGAGAAGTGTAAGAGAGCTTCTGATGCTTTGTTTCCCACATTGTCACACACAACGGGCAGAGTCAGCTGGATTGTCGAGAGTGTTCATTGTGTGGCTATCTCCGCTGAAGTTTATCTGTACAATCTAACCTCTGTAGGCTCCATTTATCAGGGTGAGACAGTCTTTTGTATCAAAGAGCGGAATGCCGGATGCTGGACTTTTTTTCAGCAGTATGTAGACTTTGCATTGATTGCAGTTTGGATTTAAGCTATGGAGACTGACTGTCGTGCAGAGCATTTTGCTGATGTAAAAGACCTGCTATGGCCTCGAATGAATGAAAGGGAAATAAAAGCAAGAGGAAATTCTACTGTATTACGGAATATGCTGGGCCTATAGAAGTAACTCATAATATTAGTAATAACAATGATAGAGAAAGTGGGATCGCTCAGCAACACTATATAGGAAGAATGTGTCCTGACCTGAAGGCTCAAACTTGTAAAGAAGATACAAAAGTTGATGTCTGGTGATAATGTTATAGACAGACACATACTTGCCAATGCAACATAAAGATGGTTTAGCAACCATCAATGGTTTTCTACCGATCATCATGAATGGTAGAGGTCCATTGTTTCACCACCACCAATGGCAGAGGTCCAATGTTTCACCACCATCAATGATAGAGGTCCAATGTTTCACCACCATCAATGGTAGAGGTCCAATGTTTCACCACCATCAATGGTAGAGGTACAATGTTTCACCACCATCACTGCCAGAGGTACAATGTTTCACCACCATCAATGGTAGAGGTACAATATTTCACCACCATCAATGGTAGAGGTACAATGTTTCACCACCATCATTGGTAGAGGTACAATGTTTCACCACCATCACTGCCAGAGGTGCAATGTTTCACCACCATCAATGGTAGAGGTAAAATGTTTCACCACCATCAATGGTAGCGGTACAATGTTTCACCACCATCAATGGTAGAGGTACAATGTTTCACCACCATCAATGGAGAGGTACAATGTTTCACCACCATCATTGGTAGAGGTACAATGTTTCACCACCATCAATGGCAGAGGTCCAATATTTCATCACCATTAATGGTGGAGGTCTAATGGTGACATAAAATGTATTGTGTTTTATCTGTTGCATGTGGCCCTCTCTTCCAATCAATCAGTTAAGCCCACTATGTTCCCACTAGTGGTGCCCATCAGTGGTTCAAACAATTGACGGTTTTACGTATATATTGTTCCCTGCCATCGATGGTGAACTATTTGATGGCCCTCCCTAAAGCAATGTTCTCTTGCCCCACATTGGGTGATTCAAGAGGGGGGTACGGTCCAGGGACCCGTGGACAGACCCACAGTTTTTGGCATTGTACCATGGGGCAGGGACACGACAACATGTTTGCTGTGAACTGGGTCATTGAATCTCCGGATCACTCACTTCCCGAGAGGCTGTTTTATTCTTCAGGATTACATGAAATACCCAAAAATTTAGGGGTCTCCAGGAAACTGTGAGAGTGGGCAGTCACGCACATGAATAATATCACCAAGTGTTTCCCTCAGCCATCACCGCTAAACACTATGGGAGGAAGAGAATGACAGAATCAAAGAGGGTTAAGATGGGTTTGGAATTTAATATTTTAGGCAAGGTAGAAAAACAAAACCGTACTCAGGAAAAAAACAAATCCAAACTATTCCAGATAATAAAGGATTCACATAATTTTATATATATTTGGAAAGTGCGAATACTCAACGAGTGACCACTGGGTTTGGTCATTACTCTTTTTGTTCTTGCAATCTCTCTTCAAAACGCTCAATTTTGGTGACATCCAGGAGCTGTCACCAGTGGGCACTCTTCACCCTTTCATCAACATGGTTGTTCATAGGAAAATACCTAGTGTTGTGCCCACTATGGTGATGTCCTTAAGACGTCACCTTCTCCTTGATCCTCATTACCACCACATCAAATTTTATTTCTTCCCATCTCATTGCATTTGACAGGTCTACATATTTTTAACAATAGCCCTTGGTGACCAAGAAATGTTATAATTGGTTACAGGGACTGACAAAGTAAATGAATTACCTCCAGAGACTCATTAAAGTCCTTACAACTTGTCCCATCTCTGGGAGAACGTTGCAGAGCTGCACATAACAGGAGCGCATAATGACGACTTACAAAAATAAAAATAAAATAAATGTATATATATATATATATATATATATATACACACACACACACACACACACACACACACACACACACATACACTGTATCATTTTTAAACAGCTGAGAAATATTAGTGACAACCTGTCACTTCTACATTAGAGAGTTAGGAATAGATCTGTTGCTTTTTTTACCCCCATGACATTCCGGAGCTGAAGACTTCAGAAAATTCTGCAGCCTGGATCATACTGAACGCACTCTCCAGTTTTCCAGCCATCTTAGAACCAGTCTGACTACTCACAAAGTAACAACAAATAAATTATAAGACTATAATAAATAAGTAATCACAAGCCTGGTATTTGCTTCATTATGGTGTTGGTCATTTTTGAATCTGACGGGGGCCCTGGAAATAGGTCATGACCTCACCATTCCCTACATTAAAGGTTTCGATTTATTATTTAAAAAAAAAAAAATCTATTAGAAAAAAAAAACTTTCATATTTTAATATTGATCAGTAAGGAAAAGTATCGCTTTAGAACACACACTTCTAAACGAAGGAATAAAGAACGAGCTAGCACAATAGTTAGTATCGTTTGGTGTAAAATACAGGGGGAAGGGCTCTAGACGGCACAGACTAGCTGCTTGTGATGAGAGGTGCTGTCTTGCTGAGATTTATAGTACTACACATAGAAAACATGGGCGCAGGTGCACTATGCAATCATTACTGCTCAAAATTGAAAATAAGAATTTACTTACCGATAATTCTATTTCTCGGAGTCCGTAGTGGATGCTGGGGTTCCTGAAAGGACCATGGGGAATAGCGGCTCCGCAGGAGACAGGGCACAAAAAGTAAAGCTTTCCGATCAGGTGGTGTGCACTGGCTCCTCCCCCTATGACCCTCCTCCAGACTCCAGTTAGGTACTGTGCCCGGACGAGCGTACACAATAAGGGAGGAATTTTGAATCCCGGGTAAGACTCATACCAGCCACACCAATCACACTGTACAACCTGTGATCTGAACCCAGTTAACAGTATGATAACAGCGGAGCCTCTGAAAAGATGGCTCACAACAACAATAACCCGATTTAGTTAGCAATAACTATGTACAAGTATTGCAGATAATCCGCACTTGGGATGGGCGCCCAGCATCCACTACGGACTCCGAGAAATAGAATTATCGGTAAGTAAATTCTTATTTTCTCTATCGTCCTTGTGGATGCTGGGGTTCCTGAAAGGACCATGGGGATTATACCAAAGCTCCCAAACGGGCGGGAGAGTGCGGATGACTCTGCAGCACCGAATGAGAGAACTCCGGGTCCTCTTTTGCCAGGGTATCAAATTTGTAGAATTTTACAAACGTGTTCTCCCCCGACCACGTAGCTGCTCGGCAAAGTTGTAATGCCGAGACCCCTCGGGCAGCCGCCCAAGATGAGCCCACCTTCCTTGTGGAATGGGCCTTAACAGATTTAGACTGTGGCAGGCCTGCCACAGAATGTGCAAGTTGAATTGTGCTACCAATCCCACGAGCAATCGACTGCTTAGAAGCAGAAGCACCCAGCATTGTTGGGTGCATACAGGATAAACAGCAAGTCAGATTTCCTGACTCCAGCCAACCTGGAAACTATATTTTCAGGGCCCTGATAACATCCAGCAACTTGGAGTCCTCCAAGTCCCTAGTAGCCGCAGGTACCACAATAAGCTGGTTCAGGTGAAACGCTGACACCACCTTAAGGAGAAACTGGGGACGAGTCCGCAGCTTTGCTCTGTCCGAATGGACAATCAGATATGGCTTTGTGAGATAAAGCCGCCAATTCTGACACTCGCCTGGCCGAGGCCAGGACCAACAGCATGGTCATTTTCCATGTGAGATATATCAAATCCACAGATTTGAGTTGTTTAAACCAATGTGATTTTTTAGGAATCCCAAAACTACGTTGAGATCGCCCAGTGCCACTGGAGACATCAAAGGGGCTGTATATGCAGTACTCCCTTAACAACTTCTGGACTTCAGGAACTGAAGCCAATTTCTTTCTGGAAGAAAATCAACAGGCCGAAATTTGAACCTTAATGGACCCAATTTGAGACCCATAGACACTCCTGTTTGCAGGAAATGTAGAAATTAACCTAGTTGAAATTCTTCCGTGGAGCCTTCCTGGACTCACACCCTGGCACATATTTTCACCTAAGTGGTGATAATGTTGTGCGGTCACCTCCTTCCTGGCTCTGACCAGGGTAGGGATGACCTCTTCCGGAATGCCTCTTTCCCTTAGGATCCGGCGTTCACCCGCCTTGGCGTCAACGCAGCTGCGGTAAGTCCCGGAACAGACACGGTTCTTGCCGAATCAAGACCCTTCTTAGTATCTCTTGAAGTTCCGGGAACCAAGTCCTTCTTGGCCAAACCGGAGCCACGAGTATAGTTCTTACTCCTCTCCTTCCTATCATTTTCAATACATTGGGTATGAAAAGCAGAGGATGGAACACATACACCGACTGGTACACAGACGGTGTTACCAGAGCGTCCCAGCTATTGCCTGAGTGTCTCTTGACCTGGCGCTTCAGGTGGGACGCCATCACAACCACCTTTGGTCTTTCCCAACGGTTTACAATCATGTGGAAACTTCCATATTAAGTTTCCACTTTTCCGGGTGGAATTCATTTATGCTGAGGAAATCTTCCCAGTTGCCCACTCCCGGAATGAACACTGCTGACAGTGTTATCACATGATTTTCCGCCCAGCGAAGAATCCTTGCTGTCATTGCCCTCCTGCTTCTTGTGTCGCCCCGTCTGATAACGTGGGCGACCGCCATGATGATGTCCTACTGGATCAGCACCGGTTGACTTTGAAGCAGGAGTCTTCCTAGGCTCAGAGCATTGTAAATTGCCCTTAGCTCCAGTATATTCATGTGGAGAGAAGTCTCCAGACTTGACCACACTTCCTTGGAAATTTTTTTTTTTTTTTTTGTGTGTGACTACTCCCCAGCCTCTCAGGCTGGTATCCGTGGTCCCCAGAACACAGTCCTGAATGCTGAGTGTGCTGCCCTCTAAAAGATGAGCACTCTGCAGCCCCCACAGAAGAGACACCCTTGTCCTTGGAGACAGGATTATCCGCTGATGCATCTGAAAATGCGATCCGGACCATTCGTCCAGCAAATCCCCTGAGATCTGCCGAATGGAATCGCTTCGTAAGAAGCCACCATTTTTCCCAGGACTCCTGTGCATTGATGCACTGATACTTGGCCTGGTTTTAGGAGGTTTCTGACTAGGTCGAATAACTCCTTGGCTTTTTCCTCCCGGAGGAACACCTTTTTCTGGACTATGCCCAGAATCATTCCTAGGAACAGCAGACGTATCGTCGGAAAACAGCTGCGATTCTTGGAATATTTAGAATCCAGTCGTGCTGTCGTAGAACTACTTTAGATAGTGCTCTTCCGACCTCCAACTGTTCTCTGGAACTTGCCCTTTTCAGGATATCGTCCAAGTAAGGGATAATTTAGATGCCTTTTTTCTTTGAAGAAACATCTTTTCGGCCATTACCTTGGTAAAAGGCCCGGGGTGCCGTGGATAATTCAAACGGCATCGTCTGAAACTGATATTGACAGTTCTGTACCACGAACCAGAGGTACCCTTGTTGAGAAGGGCAAATTTGGACATGGAGGTAATCCTTGATGTCCAGGGACACCATATAGTCCCCTTCTTTCCGGTTCGCTATCACTGTTCTGAGTGACTCCATCTCGATTTGAACCTTTTATGTAAGTGTTCAAAGATTTCAGTTTAGACTATGTCTCACCAAGCCGTCTGGCTTCAGTACCACAATATAGTGTGGAAAAATAATACCCTTTTCCTTGTTGTAGGAGGGGTACTTTGATTATCACCTGCTGGATATACAGCTTGTGAATTGTTTCCAATGCTGCCTCCCTGTCGGAGGGAGCCGTTGGTAAAGCAGACTTCAGAAACCTGCGAGGAGAAGATGTCTCGACTCTCCAATCTGTACCCCTGGGATAATACTTGTACTATCTAGGGGTCAACCTGCGAGTGATCCCACTGCGCGCTGAGACTCTTGAGACTACCCCCCCACCTTGAGTCCGCTTGCACGGCCCCAGCGTCATGCTGAGGACTTGGCAGACGCGGTGGAGGGCTTCTTTTCCTGGGAAGGGGCTGCCTGCTGCAGTCTACTTCCCTTACCTCTATGTCTGGGCAGATATGACTGGCCTTTTGCCTGCATGCCCTCATGGGAAAGGAAGGATTGAGGCTGAAAAGACGGTGTCTTTTTCAGCTGAGATGTAACTTGGGGTAAAAAGGTTGGATTTCCCAGCTGTTGCCGTGGTCCCCAGGTCCGATGGACCGACCCCAACTAACTCCTTCCCTTTATACGGCAATACTTCCATGTGCCGTATGGGATCTGTATCACCTGACCACTGTCGTGTCCATGACATCTTCTGGGTGATATGGACAACGTACTTATCTTGATGCCAGAGAGCAAATATCCCTCTGTGCATCTCACGTACATATATATAGAATGCATCCTATTAAATGCTCTATATGAATAAAATATTTTCAGTCAGGGAATCCGACCAAGCCAACCCAGCACTGCATCTCCAGGCTGATGGCGATCGCTGGTCGCAGTATAACCACCGTATGTGTGTATATACTTTTTAGGATATCTTTCCAGCTTCCTATCAGCTGGCTCCTTGAGGGCGGCCGTATCTGGAGACGGTAACGCCACTTGATAAGCGTGTGAGCGCCTTATCACCCTAAGGGGTGTTTCCCAACGCGCCCTAATTTCTGGCGGGAAAGGGTATAACGCCAATATTTGCTATCGGGGTAACCCCACGCATCATCACACACTTCATTTTATTTTATCTGATTCAGGAAAAACTACAGGTAGTTTTTTCACTCCCACATAATACCCTTTTTTGTGGTACTTGTAGTATCAGAAATATGCAACACCTCCTTCATTGCCCTTAACGTGTGGCCCTAATGAGAAATACGTTTGTTTATTCACCGTCGACACTGGATTCAGTGTCCGTGTCTGTGTCTGTGTCGACCGACTGAGGTAAATGGGTGTTTTTAACGCCCCTGACGGTGTTTCTGAGACGCCTGGACCGGTACTAATAGTTTGTCGGCCGTCTCACGTCGTCAACCGACCTTGCAGCGTGTTGACATTCTCACGTAATTCCCTAAATAAGCCATCCATTCCGGTGTCGACTCCCTAGAGAGTGACATCACCATTACAGGCAATTTCTCCGCCTCCTCACCAACATCGTCCTCATACATGTCGACACACACGTACCGACACACAGCACACACACCGGGAATGCTCTGACAGAGGACAGGACCCACACTAGCCCTTTGGGGAGACAGAGGGAGAGTTTGCCAGCACACATCAAAACGCTATAATTATATAGGGACAACCTTATATAAGTGTTTTCCCTTATAGCATCTTTATATATATCTCAATATCGCCAAAATCAGTGCCCCCCCTCTCTGTTTTAACCCTGTTTCTGTAGTGCAGTGCAGGGGAGAGCCTGGGAGCCTTCTCTCCAGGCTTTCTGTGAGAGAAAATGGCGCTGTGTGCTGAGGAGATAGGCCCCGCCCCTTTTTCGGCGGCTCGTCTCCCGCTATTTAGTGAATCTTGGCAGGGGTTAAATATCTCCATATAGCCTCTGGGGGCTATATGTGAGGTATTTTTCGCCAAAAAAGGTTTTCATTTGCCTCCCAGGGCGCCCCCCTCCCAGCGCCCTGCACCCTCAGTGACTGCCGTGTGAAGTGTGCTGAGAGGAAAATGGCGCACAGCTGCAGTGCTGTGCGCTACCTTTAGAAGACTGCAGGAGTCTTCAGCCGCCGATTCTGGACCTCTTCTTACTTCAGCATCTGCAAGGGGGCCGGCGGCGCGGCTCCGGTGACCATCCAGGCTGTACCTGTGATCGTCCCTCTGGAGCTGATGTCCAGTAGCCAAGAAGCCAATCCATCCTGCACGCAGGTGAGTTCACTCCTTCTCCCCTAAGTCCCTCGTTGCAGTGATCCTGTTGCCAGCAGGACTCACTGTAAAATAAAAAACCTAAGCTAAACTTTCTCTAAGCAGCTCTTTAGGAGAGCCACCTAGATTGCACCCTTCTCGGCCGGGCACAAAAATCTAACTGGAGTCTGGAGGAGGGTCATAGGGGGAGGAGCCAGTGCACACCACCTGATCGGAAAGCTTTACTTTTTGTGCCCTGTCTCCTGCGGAGCCGCTATTCCCCATGGTCCTTTCAGGAACCCCAGCATCCACAAGGACGATAGAGAAATATATATTACAATTAAAAATCATATAAGAGGTTGTTAGCATATATTTGGCCAAAGATACGGCCCTGCCCACCAACGTCCAGGTCACCTCTTGCCGGGAAAGTCCTTAACACTCTAGGGTTCACATCTGGGGCGCAGGCCATCCCCAAACCAGTCCAGCCAAACCCTCTTCCCCCCCAGGCATCACACTAATGAAAGCTAGCAGTGATGTATTAGAGTATCTGGTGGGTGAAAGCGGTAGGAGTGTTACAGGCGTAAAACCGGAGAAAAAATACATGGATAAAAAAAACAAAGAAAATGATATAAAATGTGAATATAAGTGGTAATGCCTTACAGTATATAGATAAAAAAAAAAGGACTTGCTTTTGTTTATGCCTGACGCAACGTGCAGTCAGGTGCTAGTTCCCTGCTTAAAACAGTTAGAAGTTGGGATGACCGCCGGTCATGTGACCGCAACCCGGTTTGGGGGTGCCCTGCACCCCAGATGTGAACCCCAGAGTGTTAGGGACTTGCCCGACAAGAGGTGACCTGGACGTTGGTGGGCAGGCCCGTATCTTTGGCCAAATATATGCTACCAACCTCTTACAGGTGGAGCCACACTTATCTAGGCTTCTCTGCTGCACCTAGGCGCACCATGGCTTATTAGCATAACCCTTCATCTATTGTTCTCAGCTGCAATACAATACAGAGAGAACAATACATCAGGGGATTAAGTCATTACAGCAGAGGATGAAGTCCAACTGCCCTGGCTCAGTTAATTCTATTAAAAGGCCAAGATAAAGATGGCTCCATCTGTATATAATATTTAATTGTAATATATATTTACATTTTGAGTAGTAATGATTGTATTGTGCATCTGCACCCATTTTCTTCTATCTGTAGTTTGGTATAAACACAAATTAATATCCAGTAGACACTGTGGGAGAGACGTATCATATCTTATAAAGAAGTCGTTTCCCAAGGCAACCAACCAACCTATCATTCTATAGAATGTGATTGATAAATGCTTGCTAGAAGCAGACTGATTACTGGGGGCAGCTTCTCCACTTGTCCTGTACAGAAGATTTGCTATAACTCCCCCTATACATGGGGAACGATTTTCAATTACATCAATCTGATCATTCAAACATGACCCTGTGCTTTCAAGAAGCAATATTACTCATCAGGCTTATCCGTGGCTGGTATTTACAGAATTATATTTTGTATGGATTGTGTAGACCTACACACTAGGCTATTCCTGGCTGTGTTTAGTCATCTTGAACATGGCAGAGATCTGCTCTCCTGGCTAAATTTAGAGAACTTATTTTGAGCTCTAGAGAAAGTTCATCGAAGAGGTCAAAGAGAACCAAACGCTTGCAGTGTTGTGTTCCTCTTCACCTCTGGCCAGTAAAGAAGAACTCAGACTAGTGAAATGAAAGTTTGCCAGGTATTTGTAATCAGCCGGACCAGAGTATTACTTGGATCTACTGCCATTTTGTGTATGCCGGGTGTCTCTAAAAATCGTCATACCCTGACTGACAGCAGAGCCCGGTAATACTCCAGTGAGCCGGTCCTACTCATCATGATGCTGCTATGGTTCCACTGTTGTACTGGTTGGAATGGCTAGAGTATTTTACTTCCATAGATGACAGAATGTGAGTAAAGGGATCCAACTGGGTAAGCCGTGTAGCAGGACTATCACAGTTTAACCAGTTAGGGAAGTTTAGTGTAAAAGCCAGGCCTTCCTCAACGAAGATTTACTGGGCTGTAAAGAACTTAGGTGAGCCGCAGTGATAATAATAGGGGGCACGGCACATGTTGGGGTCTTGTCTACACCCTTTCAGGAGAACTTTGTAGGAGCCAAGAAGTGGCACATGTGGAGGAGGAGGAGGAAGGAGAGGAAGAAGAGGAGGAGTCCGTGCCTCCAGTGCTTTCCCGGGCCCATCCATAATACAACAGAAGAACATGAGCGAGCTAAAACTATTTATACCTTTGAAACTGAACTTGACTATTGGGGAGGTCATCTATAAGTGAACCCAACTGTGCCGAGTTGTATCCATCTGGTTCTAGATTATTAATAAGTAATATTATACAGTATATAACAAATTACAGAATACTTATATGGAAGTAGAATAATATCCCTATAATATCCCTATACACTGTACAGGAGAACTGTAGATTAGAGACCGGTTCTCTGTAAGGCAAATTAACTCTTTGGGTACTATTACTAAAATGGACAGCATTACAGGAGAACGGTTAGTATTGCTGTCTCAGAGCCCTGGGGTCTTGGGTTAAATTCCAACTGGGTCCACATGCAAACACAGGGAGTAAAATCTACGTTGAGTTTGTATGTTCTCCCTGTGCTTGGTGAGTTTTCTCCGGGGGTCCCTGGTTTCCTCCCACACTTTGAAGCTATACTTATAGGTCAATTGTCTTCTGACCACAATTAACACATGTGCAAGGTCTGTAAACGCAATATTATATCATTCATAAATGAATGTTCGTCAGCGTCACAGGGCTGGAAGGTAATTATCTTCGGCTTTTTCAAACAGTCTAATGTTTACTTAAATAATATAGAATATTTAATGCAGCAGTAAAACAATATATAAGCCAAACACTGTCTACCTAGAATAATATAGAAGTAAATTAGTAGGGGAACTCGACTGAATATTATGGATTACGAAATTGAAAATCTTCAAGACGCCGGCCGAACTTGGATTTTTTTCTTATAAAGGGGCGATCATTTACAAGACATAGTTTAGCCTTGTACATCCCATCCCAAAACACATCCCATCACTTGCATTTTTTAATAAATAAATCTTTCCAATGTTGCTTAGAAATACAATAATGATAAACATGGGTGCGAGAGGAAGGGGGCGACGGGGTACAAAGCACCCCAAGCTTTGAGGCACTAGCCTGTCAGTGGCTTGGCCAAACTCCCAAATTTGTGTAGCCACATTCACTCAGACGCACCCCGTCGATTCGCGGCAGTGGCTCACTTAAACAGAGGGGACCAATATCACAAAGGGGATTGACACCCTCTAAGCAACAGCTCCCCCAATTGTCAATGGAGGCTCTATTGATTACTGAGCGAGTCATTATAAAATAGACAGTCAATTTCTGAAAATTACTTTAAATACTTACTTATAAAGGAAATGGAAATCCACTCAAAAAGTATACTGATCCTACTAGTAATTTGTAAGAGTTCACTTGATCAGATACCATTTTTGTGTCAAATACAAACCACTTTGGGTTTGCTAGGGCAGTCCGCTTATCTTTATTGGAGGACTATGACAATTTTTTGAAAAATACCTTTGATGTTGCAGCTACACAATATTCCGTCATATTCTATTAAACATCTTTACTAAAAACGTAAATAATTTTTTGGTCTTTTTCTTAGTATTTAAAAAATATATATATATTTTGGTTACAATTAAAGATTTTTACTTGATAGTAATTCTCAATTTTCTTCCGACAATTTCAAACTTTAATATTGAGCCCTGATGCAGTAGGAAAAGAAATGTGTAAAAGAAAAAAAAAGAAAAACAAATAAAAACACAACAACATAATTTTAGTGGGTGTGGATTATTAGATCTACACTAAAAAGGTCTACAGTCAAAAAGTCGACTACTAATGGACAACATACATTAGGCCAACATGGGGAAATGGTCAACACAAAAAAGTAGACAAAACACTTTTTGGGGGGTGTTTTGTCACTTTTCTCTCCCAAACAAGCCCCATTAGTTTACCGCAATCACTTGCCATGCTTCGGGCAAGTTTACTATTCCCAATCGTAGTCCACGTGGATGGTAAAGTATGAAACAGTAAAAGTGAGTACACCGTCCTCACAATTTTCGTAGCAAAAGAAGGGCGTGCCGGAAAAAAAAAAAATTACGATGGGTACAGAAAGCTAATCCTAACGGAAAGTTATTTTCCATTCCTCATTTCCCTAATATTCCCTCCTTGAGTGCAATTCTCCCTTCTATGCATTTGCAGCCCAAGCCACTGGGAATCGATAAATATGCAAAAGATTTTGCCATTGTCAACCTGAGCCACTTAAATCTCTTACAAGCTGTGCACTTTCCCGAGCTTGCAATTAAAAAATGTAATGCATTGTTAAAAAAATAAAAAAATAAAAAAAGGCAACCATTTCCCCCACTGTTCATTACAATTTGTGGAGGAATTATATCAATCGGTTGTTTTATTGGTCTGCCAGGAGACAATCTTACAGTTTGCATTAAGCAATGCTGAGAATTTCTTTCCCATTGCGTGACGGATCAGCTCTATTTTAAAATGTGCCAAGCGATACAATGTCTTTTAAATGAGCGTTTCTCCTTAACGGGCGTGTTATTCAGAATTGCCATCGAGGAGTAGAGAAAATTAACATTATGTTCTATTTTATCTCTTTATAGTACAGCAGTCATTACATCCAGATAATGCAACCAGAAAAATGATTTTTCAATAGCACTTGAGAAAAGTTTGATTACTTCCTGAGTTTGATAATTAAACGGAAATGGTTATTGAATGAGACATAATACTGTGGCTTCGAGGTTATGTTGTGTTGCTATGTTTATGAATTGTGTTACTTTCAATTAATTAATGAAAAGAACAATCTCGGAGTGATTCATGTCTTTAAAGAGGTTTTCCACCATCAATCCGCTGAGATTTTATTTTTTTCCTGGAATCTCTGCCCTACTCAAAGGTAGTGGGTACTTGTAATTACAGAAGATCTCTGCTGACCAACCTATGTAATTACTTCTGAGAGGCAGGGAATCCAATGTAAGCCTTCCAAAGATAGCTGACATCCGATTGTATGTCCACAGAACCTCTGACCCACAGGGGTCAGATGCAATTTAAAGATCTGTATGTGATGCCTCCAAACCTCTTTATTGGATTATGGAAGCTGCAGAACTGTAACTGCAAGAGCTGTCACCTGTGGAACCAAGCAGAAGGTACACAAAGGGGAAGGTGGGGGGGGGGGGGCTTCCAGTTGCCTAGAAAGGCCTGCTCCCAGCCAGCGGTTCAAACCATATATTTATTTATTCATTCGAGATGAGCGGGTTCGGTTTTACTCGGATTTACCAGAATCTCCTTATTGGCTATCGGACGTCACGTGTTTTGGATGGCCAATAAGAAAAATACAGAAAATAAGAAATGGTGATAATTCTGGCGTAAAGAACAGAGTAAATCCGAACCCGCTCATCTCTAATATATATATCAATTTTGTGAGACCTGCGGACACACAGTGTGCAGTATAAGGGGTGGGACAGAGCTGCTGCACATGCCCAGTGGCATCAGCTTCTCCTACCAAGTCTGCTGTGTGTGGATGTGAGCACTCAATGCACGCAACAGACCAGAGATACCAGAGAGCAGCTGCCAGCAAGAAGCGACAGGTGTCTTACCATGAGGTGGGAGAATGTGTGCTTGAAAAGCTCAGTTCTGTTTCCTGCTGGTTACATTATGTATGTATATTTATTATTTAACGGTTATCAATTTCCTGACCACTTATGTTATTTATAGGAAATAAACAGTTTCATACAGAAAGTTTTTCAGACTCTCTTCCCTACATCCTGTACTACAAACCATTAAGTAGGGAACTGCAGGAATACCAGCCGTGGAAGGTCTCTGGTTCTGCCACTTGGGGGACAGTATATTAATCCCTGACATATGAACTTCTAGCCCCCCAAAAATGTAGAAAATAAAAAAGCAATTTTTTTTTTTTTTTACTATGTAGGAGCATAAATGAGTAGAGGTCTCCATCAGACAAATTAAAATTGATAAATTAGAATTTCAAGTTTCTGCGGCATTAAATCTGTGACCTCATGGTGCGTTGTACTGCCGTTGCATATCAGAATGACTTTCCTCAGTTACTCTCATTCACTGAAGGCTGTCGGTGACTGGCTGCCCTTTACTTACTGGAAAAGACGCAACACGATAAACCACTTAGGTAAACAGGGGGAATAAACTCTTTTACACAGTGCTCTACATAAACTGTACGTACAATATTTATAGAATACAGTATTTAAAAATGAGCTAAAATAATGTACTACTCCCTAGACGTATACAGTATTTTGTGGCGGGAAAGGGGAAGGTAAATATACGTTGTAGGTCAATATTGTTTAGGGTTGTTGTCTGCTTTATATGACCCAGTTGTTAGGCGCGGTGGCTCTCGCCAGCGCCCGACCTTTGCTAAGCAACGGTCCCGGCGCGTCACATCCGCAGCGCCCCTCCTGTTCCCCGCACGGCGCCTAGCAATGCCAGGACGCTGTGCGCACTGAGCCGCCGGGTCCTTAGCAATGGGGACGCCACAGGCGGACCGCGTTCCCCGTTGCCATATTAGCAATTAGCACCTGTCAGTATGTGGTCGTGCAGCAGGGCAGCTGCACGACATTATCTATTTAGGTTGCTCTGCAGCTATTGGTGCAAACACCTGCTATATTCTCCCTCAGTACCTTTCACTGACGCCGGTGATAGCTTCCTGGGAGCTGTTCCTGCTCTGGAGAATTCCCTGTTCGGTGTTCTGTTATCTGGTCTACCTTGTTCCAGTGGTCCTGAGTCCTGGTGTTTGGAAGCCGGTCATTGGAGTCCTTCCAACCTTCCAGTCGATAGAAACCTGTGTCTGTGATCTCGGGGTTCTCATTCACCTGTGGTTGTTTCCCCGGTGTTGTGAGTAGCGGCTTCTGCCGCGTCTTGTGGCCTAGGCCGTAGTATTTTCTGTTATACTTGCTGGTGTTTCTGCTGAGGTTTTCCGCCCTAGCTGTCCTCCCCGGTACACGACGGTGCTGTGTAGGGTGTGGACAGTATTACCTTTGTTGTCTTTTTCCATTGGCGGCCGTGCCGCACATACGTTTTGTTTGTGTTCTGTAGTTGCCCCTAGCTCTGTGTTTTATTTAGTTAGAGGTCCCCTTGTATCCACCCCGTCTCAGTTTATGCCTTGTCTCCAATTAAGACCGGGGGGCATCGGAGTTGGGCAGACTTATTCCGCCCTTCAAACGCGGCTGCCGTGGGCCCAAGAACACATAGTCTCGCAGGCATAGACTGACCACGCGGGTGGACCAACGGAGTTAGGTTCCTAGGGGTTGCTGCGGAACTTCGCTCTTTTTACATCGTCACGTTCCTGTGCTCAGGACTTTCCCACTCAGTGTCTAACGTTCTAAGCACAGAGAACGTAACACCAGTTAAAACACATATCATTAACTAAAACTATGTTGTGTTATAATTGCCCATTCCAAGAGACACCTAAATATAGTGGGCACTGGCAAGTCTTCTGCATGCCGCCCATTTCTCCCATGAAGTGGGCATGGCGTCACAATTTGCTAGGAAGCACGGCTCCACCTTTACACCGCAAATAATGTCAAAAAGTTGCGGGGCCACCATAACGCAAGTTGTAGCGTCACATCCTGGCCACCTCCACCTGGACTTCACCTTGGAACTCAGAGAGGCCTAAGGATGGCCCCCTGAAGGTAAACAACCATCAACGGTTTGACAGTTATAGTCGATGGTTTTTACTTTGCTGGCAGAGATCAGATGGCAGAGAGCCCAGTAATGTTTTTTTTGTTTTTCTCCCCTGGTCCAAGGAGATTAGCAATGCCAACTCCCCCTTGATATTACCAGAGAAGCCTGCCCCCTCACCTGATTGGCCCGCCAAGTCCCACCTCTAGTTGAATCTACTGATGGCCGTTGATGGTGTAAACCAATGATGATTTTCCATTGAGTGTTTCCTACCATCGATGTAAGCCACCAATGATGGGAGACCAGTTAATGCATCAATGGCTATACCTAGAGAGGCCTCCTAATAACGGTTGGAAAGGATGTTCAACAAACACCTGGGATGGTATAAGTGGTGGTTTGTATTTCTTCATCTAGAATTAGGAACAAAGGGGTGCAGAGAATGGACATCATTCAGGTCCAGTCGTTGCTGCAGCGCATGCGGCAAAGTGCCAATGTTCAGTAGTTTACGCATGCGCAGTACCCATTCTGCGCATGCGCAAACACATCTTGCGACACAGGATGCAGACCACCAGTGATTAACAGTCTGATGCCGTTTGGGGGTGGGAAGGGTGCAGCATAGAGATGTGCACTTGAAATTTTTCGGGTTTTGTGTTTTGGTTTTGGGTTCGGTTCCGCGGCCGTGTTTTGGGTTCGACCGCGTTTTGGCAAAACCTCACCGAATTTTTTTTGTCGGATTCGGGTGTGTTTTGGATTCGGGTGTTTTTTTCAAAAAACACTAAAAAACAGCTTAAATCATTGAATTTGGGGGTCATTTTGATCCCAAAGTATTATTAACCTCAAAAACCATAATTTCCACTCATTTTCAGTCTATTCTGAATACCTCACACCTCACAATATTATTTTTAGTCCTAAAATTTGCACCAAGGTCGCTGGATGACTAAGCTAAGCGACCCTAGTGGCCGACACAAACACCGGGCCCATCTAGGAGTGGCACTGCAGTGTCACGCAGGATGGCCCTTCCAAAAAACATTCCCCAAACAGCACATGACGCAAAGAAAAAAAGAGGCGCAATGAGGTAGCTGTGTGAGTAAGATAAGCGACCCTAGTGGCCGACACAAACACCTGGCCCATCTAGGAGTGGCACTGCAGTGTCACGCAGGATGGCCCTTCCAAAAAACACTCACCAAACAGCACATGACGCAAAGAAAAAAAGAGGCGCAATGAGGTAGCTGTGTGAGTAAGATAAGCGACCCTAGTGGCCGACACAAACACCGGGCCCATCTAGGAGTGGCACTGCAGTGTCACGCAGGATGGCCCTTCCAAAAAACACTCCCCAAACAGCACATGACGCAAAGAAAAAAAGAGGCGCAATGAGGTAGCTGTGTGAGTAAGATAAGCGACCCTAGTGGCCGACACAAACACCGGGCCCATCTAGGAGTGGCACTGCAGTGTCACGCAGGATGGCCCTTCCAAAAAACACTCCCCAAACAGCACATGACGCAAAGAAAAAAAGAGGCGCAATGAGGTAGCTGTGTGAGTAAGATAAGCGACCCTAGTGGCCGACACAAACACCTGGCCCATCTAGGAGTGGCACTGCAGTGTCACGCAGGATGGCCCTTCCAAAAAAACACTCCCCAAACAGCACATGACGCAAAGAAAAAAAGAGGCGCAATGAGGTAGCTGTGTGAGTAAGATAAGCGACCCTACTGGCCGACACAAACACCGGGCCCATCTAGGAGTGGCACTGCAGTGTCACGCAGGATGGCCATTCCAAAAAACACTCCTCAAACAGCACATGACGCAAAGAAAAAAAGAGGCGCAATGAGGTAGCTGTGTGAGTAAGATAAGCGACCCTAGTGGCCGACACAAACACCGGGCCCATCTAGGAGTGGCACTGCAGTGTCACGCAGGATGGCCCTTCCAAAAAACACTCCCCAAACAGCACATGACGCAAAGAAAAAAAGAGGCGCAATGAGGTAGCTGTGTGAGTAAGATAAGCGACCCTAGTGGCCGACACAAACACCTGGCCCATCTAGGAGTGGCACTGCAGTGTCACGCAGGATGGCCCTTCCAAAAAACACTCCCCAAACAGCACATGACGCAAAGAAAAATTAAAGAAAAAAGAGGTGCAAGATGGAATTGTCCTTGGGCCCTCCCACCCACCCTTATGTTGTATAAACAGGACATGCACACTTTAACCAACCCATCATTTCAGTGACAGGGTCTGCCACACGACTGTGACTGAAATGACGGGTTGGTTTGGACCCCCACCAAAAAAGAAGCAATTAATCTCTCCTTGCACAAACTGGCTCTACAGAGGCAAGATGTCCACCTCATCATCATCCTCCGATATATCACCGTGTACATCCCCCTCCTCACAGATTATCAATTCGTCCCCACTGTAATCCACCATCTCAGCTCCCTGTGTACTTTGTGGAGGCAATTGCTGCTGGTCAATGTCTCCACGGAGGAATTGATTATAATTCATTTTAATGAACATCATCTTCTCCACATTTTCTGGAAGTAACCTCGTACGCCGATTGCTGACAAGGTGAGCGGCGGCACTAAACACTCTTTCGGAGTACACACTTGTGGGAGGGCAACTTAGGTAGAATAAAGCCAGTTTGTGCAAGGGCCTCCAAATTGCCTCTTTTTCCTGCCAGTATAAGTACGGACTGTGTGACGTGCCTACTTGGATGCGGTCACTCATATAATCCTCCACCATTCTTTCAATGGGGAGAGAATCATATGCAGTGACAGTAGACGACATGTCCGTAATCGTTGACAGGTCCTTCAGTCCGGACCAGATGTCAGCATCAGCAGTCGCTCCAGACTGCCCTGCATCACCGCCAGCGGGTGGGCTCGGAATTCTGAGCCTTTTCCTCGCACCCCCAGTTGCGGGAGAATGTGAAGGAGGAGATGTTGACAGGTCGCGTTCCGCTTGACTTGACAATTTTCTCACCAGCAGGTCTTTGAACCCCAGCAGACTTGTGTCTGCCGGAAAGAGAGATCCAAGGTAGGTTTTAAATCTAGGATCGAGCACGGTGGCCAAAATGTAGTGCTCTGATTTCAACAGATTAACCACCCGTGAATCCTTGTTAAGCGAATTAAGGGCTCCATCCACAAGTCCCACATGCCTAGCGGAATCGCTCCGTGTTAGCTCCTCCTTCAATGTCTCCAGCTTCTTCTGCAAAAGCCTGATGAGGGGAATGACCTGACTCAGGCTGGCAGTGTCTGAACTGACTTCACGTGTGGCAAGTTCAAAGGGCAGCAGAACCTTGCACAACGTTGAAATCATTCTCCACTGCGCTTGAGACAGGTGCATTCCACCTCCTATATCGTGCTGAATTGTATAGGCTTGAATGGCCTTTTGCTGCTCCTCCAACCTCTGAAGCATATATAGGGTTGAATTCCACCTCGTTACCACTTCTTGCTTCAGATGATGGCAGGGCAGGTTCAGGCGTTTTTGGTGTTGCTCCAGTCTTCTGTACGTGGTGCCTGTACGCCGAAAGTGTCCCGCAATTCTTCTGGCCACCGACAGCATCTCTTGCACGCCCCTGTCGTTTTTTTAAAAATTCTGCACCACCAAATTCAAGGTATGTGCAAAACATAGGACGTGCTGGAATTTGCCCAGATTTAATGCACACACAATATTGCTGGCGTTGTCCGATGCCACAAATCCACAGGAGAGTCCAATTGGGGTAAGCCATTCCGCGATGATCTTCCTCAGTTGCCGTAAGAGGTTTTCAGCTGTGTGCGTATTCTGGAAACCGGTGATACAAAGCGTAGCCTGCCTAGGAAAGAGTTGGCGTTTGCGAGATGCTGCTACTGGTGCCGCCGCTGCTGTTCTTGCGGCGGGAGTCCATACATCTACCCAGTGGGCTGTCACAGTCATATAGTCCTGACCCTGCCCTGCTCCACTTGTCCACATGTCCGTGGTTAAGTGGACATTGGGTACAGCTGCATTTTTTAGGACACTGGTGACTCTTTTTCTGAGGTCTGTGTACATTTTCGGTATCGCCTGCCTAGAGAAATGGAACCTAGATGGTATTTGGTACCGGGGACACAGTACCTCCAACAAGTCTCTAGTTGGCTCTGCAGTAATGATGGATACCGGAACCACGTTTCTCACCACCCAGGATGCCAAGGCCTCAGTTATCCGCTTTGCAGCAGGATGACTGCTGTGATATTTCATCTTCCTCGCAAAGGACTGTTGGACAGTCAATTGCTTGGTGGAAGTAGTAAAAGTGGTCTTACGATTTCCCCTCTGGGATGACCATCGACTCCCAGCAGCAACAACAGCAGCGCCAGCAGCAGTAGGCGTTACACGCAAGGATGCATCGGAGGAATCCCAGGCAGGAGAGGAATCGTCAAAATTGCCAGTGACATGGCCTGCAGGACTATTGGCATTCCTGGGGAAGGAGGAAATTGACACTGAGGGAGTTGGTGGGGTGGTTTGCGTGAGCTTGGTTACAAGAGGAAGGGATTTACTGGTCAGTGGACTGCTTCCGCTGTCGCCCAAAGTTTTTGAACTTGTCACTGACTTATTATGAATGCGCTGCAGGTGACGTATAAGGGAGGATGTTCCGAGGTGGTTAACGTCCTTACCCCTACTTATTACAGCTTGACAAAGGCAACACACGGCTTGACAAATGTTGTCCGCATTTCTGTTGAAATACTTCCACACCGAAGAGCTGATTTTTTTGGTATTTTCACCAGGCATGTCAATGGCCATATTCCTCCCACGGACAACAGGTGTCTCCCCGGGTGCCTGACTTAAACAAACCACCTCACCATCAGAATCCTCCTTGTCAATTTCCTCCCCAGCGCCAGCAACACCCATATCCTCCTCATCCTGGTGTACTTCAACGCTGACATCTTCAATCTGACTATCAGGAACTGGACTGCGGGTGCTCCTTCCAGCACTTGCAGGGGGCGTGCAAATGGTGGAAGGCGCATGCTCTTCACGTCCAGTGTTGGGAAGGTCAGGCATCGCAACCGACACAATTGGACTCTCCTTGTGGATTTGGGATTTCGAAGAACGCACAGTTCTTTGCGGTGCTTTTGCCAGCTTGAGTCTTTTCATTTTTCTAGCGAGAGGCTGAGTGCTTCCATCCTCATGTGAAGCTGAACCACTAGCCATGAACATAGGCCAGGGCCTCAGCCGTTCCTTGCCACTCCGTGTGGTAAATGGCATATTGGCAAGTTTACGCTTCTCCTCCGACAATTTTATTTTAGATTTTGGAGTCCTTTTTTACTGATATTTGGTGTTTTGGATTTTACATGCTCTGTACTATGACATTGGGCATCGGCCTTGGCAGACGACGTTGCTGGCATTTCATCGTCTCGGCCATGACTAGTGGCAGCAGCTTCAGCACGAGGTGGAAGTGGATCTTGATCTTTCCCTACTTTTGGAACCTCAACATTTTTGTTCTCCATATTTTAATAGGCACAACTAAAAGGCACCTCAGGTAAACAATGGAGATGGATGGATACTAGTATACTTATGGATGGACCAGCGACTGCCGACACAGAGGTAGCTACAGCCGTGGACTAACGTACTGTGTCTGCTGCTAATATAGACTGGATGATAATGAGATGAAATCAATATATATATATATATATATAATATCACACTAGTACTGCAGCCGGACAGGTAGATATATTTATTATGTAATGACTGATGACGGACCTGCTGGACACTGTCAGCTCAGCAGCACCGCAGACTGCTACAGTAAGCTACTATAGTAGTATGTATAAAGAAGAAAGGAAAAAAAAAAACCACGGGTAGGTTGTATACAATTATGGATGGACGAGCGACTGCCGACACAGAGGTAGCTACAGCCGTGGACTACCGTACTGTGTCTGCTGCTAATATAGACTGGATGATAATGAGATGAAATCAATATATATATATATAATATCACACTAGTACTGCAGCCGGACAGGTATATATATTTATTATGTAATGACTGATGACGGACCTGCTGGACACTGTCAGCTCAGCAGCACCGCAGACTTCTACAGTAAGCTACTATAGTAGTAAGTATAAAGAAGAAAGAAAAAAAAAAAAACACGGGTAGGTGGTATACAATTATGGATGGACGAGCGACTGCCGACACAGAAGTAGCTACAGCCGTGGACTACCGTACTGTGTCTGCTGCTAATATAGACTGGATGATAATGAGATGAAATCAATATATATATATATATATATATATATATATATATATATAATATCACACTAGTACTGCAGCCGGACAGGTAGATATATTTATTATGTAATGACTGATGACGGACCTGCTGGACACTGTCAGCTCAGCAGCACCGCAGACTGCTACAGTAAGCTACTATAGTAGTATGTATAAAGAAGAAAGAAAAAAAAAACCACGGGTAGGTGGTATACAATTATGGATGGACGAGCGACTGCCGACACAGAGGTAGCTACAGCCGTGGACTACCATACTGTGTCTGCTGCTAATATAGACTGGATGATAATGAGATGAAATCAATATATATATATATAATATCACTAGTACTGCAGCCGGACAGGTATATATATTTATTATGTAATGACTGATGACGGACCTGCTGGACACTGTCAGCTCAGCAGCACCGCAGACTGCTACAGTAAGCTACTATAGTAGTATGTATAAAGAAGAAGAAAGAAAGAAAAAAAAAACGGGTAGGTGGTATACAATATTATATACAATTATATATATATATTATATATATTAAACTGGTGGTGATTATTAAACTGGTGGTCAGGTCACTGGTCACACTATCAGCAACTTGCAAGTAGTACTCCTAAGCAGACAATCACAATATATATTATACTGGTGGTCAGTGTGGTCACAATGGCAGTGTGGCACTCTGGCAGCAAAAGTGTGCACTGTACGTTATATGTACTCCTGAGTCCTGCTCTCAGACTCTAACTGCTCCCCACTGTCAGTGTCTCCCCCACAAGTCAGATATACATTATACAGTCACACTATCTATCTATCTATCTATCTATCTATCTATCACTTCAGCAAGTAGTAGTACTCCTCCTAATGCTCCCCAAAATTACTACTGTGTCTCTCTCTACTCTAGTCTCACTCTCTTCTCTATAAACGGAGAGGACGCCAGCCACGTCCTCTCCCTATGAATCTCAATGCACGTGTGAAAATGGCGGCGACGCGCGGCTCCTTATATAGAATCCGAGTCTCGCGATAGAATCCGAGCCTCGCGAGAATCCGACAGCGGGATGATGACGTTCGGGCGCGCTCGGGTTAACCAAGCAAGGCGGGAAGATCCGAGTTGCTCGGCCCCGTGTAAAAAAAAATGAAGTTCGGGCGGGTTCGGATTCCGAGGAACCGAACCCGCTCATCTCTAGTGCAGCAACAGCCTCGGTTTGTGAAAATGGAGGCATGACGCTGCCGTTTAGGGAGGGGTCAGATGCCAGGGATCTTCGTTGCTGGACGGAGAATTCCTGTCCTCTGCAACGGGCGGCTTGCGCATCGTCTTGGGTGCTGCAAGCCACTCGATAGCGTCGCAGTGATCCGATGCTGGGTCCTAGAGTCAGGATTTTATCCCACCGTCATACGTAGCAAGTAGGACCGCCCTGCATGGTTACATGAAGCCAGAATACAGGATTACTCATCACATTGCTTTGCTATTCTTCAGCACAACACTGATGCAGCCGTCAATTCCAAGGGAGCTTTGTTAACAAGAGTATCGATTGATTTGATATAGATGCAGCAGCTCCCATGAGAGGTACTTGGGCGAGGAGCAGATTAAATAAAGGAGGGTTTGTCCAAATCCTCAATCTCTCTTTTTTTTCCGGCTAATGCTATTTTTATGGTAGTGTCTAGATTCCCTTCGTGGAGAGGACCTTTCCCATAATGCATTGGGTCAACGTCAACAACTATTTGCAAAAGTATAGCTCTGTCAATTTTGTTTCTCAAAGGGTTTTACTGTACTGCATGGAAAAGGAAAGATATTTTTTTCTTTGCAGATATAGTTACTGTGATCCCTGAGAATCCAGCAATTTGTCCGCGAAGACATTTACAGGGTTAGACAAATGAAAATATTGGAAAATTCACAAAGCCGTAGGACCAATCACCCAAACGACGCATGGAGAGACTCTCGGGCCAAAAGCAGCTGGTATCCCCTTTGGATGCCCCAAGATTTGGGATCAGCGCAAACTACAGGAGCACAAATTGTAGGTGACTGGCAAAGAGAGAGACAGATCGTACCTGAGAGATTTACAGTGACAGTCCTGATTTCAGGGCTCTGCCCTGCCATCCTGATTGAGACAGCTTTGTCCTGGGTGTCAGAAGGTTGAGAAGTATTATCAAAGCAGCAGTGAACGAGTGCCACGTGTACCTGCCGTTGGCAAGCAAAGCAATGCATGTGTGTTTGGTGGAGAGTTAGAAAAGAAGCAGTGCAAGGCAGGACCAATACTAGGGTGGTGCAGCCGGTGCTCCGCACATAGCACAGATGGCCTGGAGGCAGAACTAACCTCCGCCATCTTTAACTGCCGGACACCTGCAGCAATGTATATTAGCGGCAGCGCGCCTGGCTTCTTGGACAGCTGCCTTGTCACTTGTTCTGAAGTGCACAGTGCTGGGAAAAAAAGTAACGTTTAGGAGAAGCCTGTGTGCCCGCTGTCCACAGTACTGCAAGCTGCCTATTACCTCTTTGCTGGTCTGTTATTCCCCTGTCTTGTCTTACTGTTTTGCACAATGGAATAAGCTGACAACTATATAAATAATTTAATAAATAAAGAATCTCTATTTCTGCACACACAGCCCCCTTAGTGTACACGGGATCCGGACTGAAAGTCGACACAGTAATTAGGTCGACCACTATTGGTCGACAGTAACTAGGTCGACAGGGTGTCTAGGTCGACAGGGTCTTTAGGTCGACATGTTCTAGGTCGACAGGTCAAAAGGTCGACATGAGTTTTTCACAATTTTTTCTTTTTTTTTAACCTTTTCATACTTAACGATCCACGTGGACTACGATTGGAACGGTAATCTGTGCCGAGCGAAGCGAAGGCACCATGCCCGAAGCATGGCGAGCGAAGCGAGCCATGCGAGGGGACGCGGTGCACTAATTGGGGTTCCCGGTCACTCTACGAAGAAAACGACACCAAAATAACATTAAAAACTCATGTCGACCTTTTGACCTGTCGACCTAGAACATGTCGATCTAAAGACCCTGTCGACCTAGACACCCTGTCAACCAATAGTGGTCGACCTAGACATTGTCGACCTAGTTACTGTCGACTTTCATTACCACACCCGTGTACACAGCTTCAGAGAACCTCTTGCAACACATCAACCAAATTCCGATTTTCTTCTAAAGCTGCAATTTAAAATGGAGACAATATTAAATCACAATATTAGACTGGAAGCTGCAAAAGTAAAAATCCAATTTGTTTCACTTTTGTCACAGTATAAAAATAGTATATGACTTCGAAAGACCCGAAAAGATATCCTGGTATTTATTTATTTTTTTATCCTGCAAGGAGAAATCTTATTTTCATTAAAAGAAGGAAGTGTCTGGCAGTCGAATGTTTGATTAGGATGTAATTTACTTTGATATGCAAATTACGTTGCAATTAGTTGTGAATTTCTGAAGAGGTGGCTGTACGATGCCAGACAGCCTTTAATAAATTCAGAATTGGGAGTTCAAGTGGCTGTCTCAAAAACAAGCTCTCTCTGGAGAAAGGATGGGCCTGCTGGTAATTTGTACGGTGAGGGAAAAACACCGACTTCACATTCTCCTGTGTCTGTTTGTTTTAGGAGAAGAAAAAAATAACTCATTTTAGATTAGCTCCGGTAGAGGACAATGGTGGTCATTCCGAGTTGTTCGCTAGCCGTTTTTGTTCGCAGCGATTAGGCAAAAAAGCGGCACTTCTGCGCATGTGTATGCGGTGCAATGCGCATGCGCGACGTACTTTCACAACAGCCGAAGTAGTTTCACACAAGGTCTAGCGACGCTTTTCAGTCGCACTTCTGGCCACTGAGTGATTGACAGGAAAGGGGCGTTTCTGGGAGGTAACTGACCGTTTTCAGGGAGTGTGCTGAGAAACGCAGGCGTGTCAGATACAAACGCAGGCGTGCCTGGGAAAACGTAGGCGTGGCTGGCCGAACGCAGGGCGTGTTTGTGACGTCAAAACAGGAACTAAATATTCTGAAGTGATCGCAAGCTAGGAGTAGGTCTGCAGCTACTCTACAACTGCTCAAAAATATTTTTGTATCCGCTCTGCGATCCTTTCGTTCGCACTTCTGCTAAAATACACTCCCAGAGGGCGGCGGCTTAGCATTTGCACAGCTGCTAAAAGCAGCTAGCGAGCGAACAACTCGGAATGACCACCAATATTAACAGCGCCATCCACTTACAGGAATACGGATCGCCAGGTGCTACCGCCATTCTTCAGCGTTTATGATACAGGTTAGATCGGAGGCCTTATCTTTGCAACAATTGCAATTAGCCAAGAAGAACCCAAACACGTTCAGCCCTTTGTTTTGGAGAATCCAGAAGGGGGATGATTGAGGAACCAGCAGGTAAAAAAACAAAAACGGACCATTGCCAGATGTAAAATAACGTGGGATAAATCGACCAACCAGCCGTATGTCAAAGCTACCAAATAGCGCCAACATTGACCATTGTATTTAAAATGGCAATTGTAATGAAAGCTGAAATCGGGCGTGTTTAGCATTTGTTACGATTGCTCTTTTAAAGCCACCAGTCCAATTCAGGTCCTGCGCAAAAGTACCAAAAAACGGTACTTTGCAACGAAGGGCGCAGTTGCAACTGCACTTGAATGACCCCCATTGTAAAGTCCATTGGGGGAAGATCCCCTGCGGATGCTATTACTGGTGCTTGCACGTGCGACAGTCAAACGTCCCCGGCAGCACCCATGGCCATTTGCGGGGGGGGGGGGGGGGGGGGGGGGGGAATGTGTCCCCCCCCCCCCCCCCCCGTAAAATATTCTATTAGAACAACGTAATAATGATAACTCACATTCTCATTCCCCTGCAAACCAACGGTATCCGGTCTCTAGGTCGACAGTAACTAGATCGATATAATTTCTAGGTCGGCATGAGTTTTTCACATTTTTTCTTTTTTTTTTAAAAACTTTTTCATACTTTACGATCTACGTGGACTACAATTGGGAACGGTAACCTGTGCCGGTAGTGGAGCGAGGCACCGCGCCCGAAGCACGGTGAGGGGACACGGTGCGCTAATTGGGGTTCCCGGTCACTGTACGGTGAAAAACGACACCAAAAAATCTCATGTCGACCTAGACCACGTCGACCTAGAATCCCTATCGACATTTACTGTTGACCAAGAATGGTCGAACTAGACCCTGTCGACCTTCCATACCACACCCAAACTAACATACAATAGCATATAAATATATCCGCTCCCATTAATACTGTATCACAGTAATAATGAACAAAAATGTGGTGCCTCTATGAGCCGCAGAAGCTAAAGAACGCGCTTTTGGGTGTATTTTTGAGCTTAACTACCCAAAAATAATAGGACGCAGACCCGAAGCTGACAATAAAGCGCCTTTTTTCCTATTACTGTTCCCTTTCAGAGGTGACCGGTGCTCTTAAAATTTCAAATAGAGAAGAAATTGGTTTATACAGCAGGAGGTCAAGGCTGGGGGCTCATCTTTCAGCGCTACCTTCGGCCTCTCGCCAATAATAGCCACTTAATGTAGATTTTAGAAGGCGAACGTTTATACCTTTTAGTTAAGTTCAAGCCTCCCATGACAACATCTATAAGTCCTCCCTTCTTTAGATGCAGAACCGTCGACCGCAGACTTTTCACCCCGTTTAGTCTAATAAGCTGGAACGGCGACGGATAATGACACAACGCAGATCTCTGTGCCAGGACGCTCTCTGTTCCGCTGTCAGTCATGGCTATAGAAATATCACCTCCAGTCATCTGAAATTTTTTTTTTTGTCCCTTTACAGTTTCAGAGACGGAACATTTATAAAACGAGAACGATGCAGATATTTCAATTCTCCGTCCTAATCTCACAATCAATCAGAATTCATATCTCATTCGCCAGCTTGTCCGACTCCATTTACATTCATTTTCTTAAGTTATTCATGTGATAGTCGTATTTAGAGTTGTCTGATGTGAAATATGAGGACAGGGTATTGAGGGCCTATTGGAAAATTGAATTGACCACTTTCGGCGTCACTAATAATGGGGCAGATGTATTAACCTGGAGAAGGCATAAGGAAGTGATAAACCAGTGATATGTGCAAAGTGATAAACGCACCAGCCAATCAGTTCCAATATGTAGATTAACAGTTAGGAGCTGATTGGCTGGTGTGTATATCACCTTGCACATATCACTGGTTTATCACTTCCTTATGCCTTCTCCAGGTTAATACATCTGCCCCAATATACTGTATTTCAGCAAAAGCAAATGACGTGAATAATGCAGCATGTGGAGGATAGCGGCTCGCTGCGTGTGCGTTACCATGCGTGTGTATAGCTTGCGGCTGGCATTAGCCGTCTCCATTAGCAGTTACCGTATATAGTAGGGATGAGCGGGTTCGGTTCCTCTGAATCCGAACCCGCCCGAACTTCAGTTTTTTCTTCACGGGTCCGAGCGACTCGGATCTTCCCGCCTTGCTCGGTTAACCCGAGCGCGCCCGAACGTCATCATCCCGCTGTCGGATTCTCGCGATGCTCGGATTCTATCGCGAGACTCGGATTCTATATAAGGAGCCGCGCGTCGCCGCCATTTTCACACGTGCATTGAGATTCATAGGGAGAGGACGTGGCTGGCGTCCTCTCCGTTTAGAGAAGAGAGTGAGACAGTAGAGAGAGACACAGTAGTAGTAATTTTGGGGAGCATTATTAGGAGGAGTACTACTATACTACTACTACTTGCTGAAGTGATATAGATTAGATAGTGTGACTGTATTAATTATCTGACTTGTGGGGGAGACACTGACAGTGGGGAGCAGTTAGAGTCTGAGAGCAGGACTCAGGAGTACATATAACGTACAGTGCACACTTTTGCTGCCAGAGTCAGTGCCACACTGCCATTGTGACCACACTGACCACCATACCAGTATAATATATTTTGTTATTGTCTGCTTAGGAGTACTACTTGCAAGTTGCTGATAGTGTGACCAGTGACCTGACCACCAGTTTAATAATCAATCACCACCAGTTTAATATATATATATATATAATTGTATATAATATATATATATATATATATATATATATAATATTGTATACCACCTACCCGTGGTTTTTTTTTTTTCATTCTTCTTTATACATACTACTATAGTAGCTTACTGTAGCAGTCTGCGATGCTGCTGAGCTGACAGTGTCCAGCAGGTCCGTCATCAGTCATTACATAATAAATATACATACCTGTCCGGCTGCAGTACTAGTGATATTATATTGATTTCATCTCATTATCATCCAGTCTATATTAGCAGCAGACACAGTACGTTAGTCCACGGCTGTAGCTACCTCTGTGTCGGCACTCGGCAGTCCATCCATAATTGTATACCACCTCCCCGTGGTTTTTTTTTTCTTTCTTCTTTGTACATACTACTATAGTATAGTAGCTTACTGTAGCAGTCTGCGGTGCTGCTGAGCTGACAGTGTCCAGCAGATCCGTCATCAGTCATTACATAATAAATATACATACCTGTCCGGCTGCAGTACTAGTGATATTATATTGATTTCATCTCATTATCATCCAGTCTATATTAGCAGCAGACACAGTACGGTAGTCCACGGCTGTAGCTACCTCTGTGTCGGCACTCGGCAGTCCATCCATAATTGTATACCACCTCCCCGTGGTTTTCTTTTTTTCTTTCTTCTTTGTACATACTACTATAGTATAGTAGCTTACTGTAGCAGTCTGCGGTGCTGCTGAGCTGACAGTGTCCAGCAGGTCCGTCATCAGTCATTACATAATAAATATACATACCTGTCCGGCTGCAGTACTAGTGATATTATATTGATTTCATCTCATTATCATCCAGTCTATATTAGCAGCAGACACAGTACGGTAGTCCACGGCTGTAGCTACCTCTGTGTCGGCACTCGGCAGTCCATCCATAATTGTATACCATCTCCCCGTGGTTTTTTTTTTCTTTCTTCTTTGTACATACTACTATAGTATAGTAGCTTACTGTAGCAGTCTGCGGTGCTGCTGAGCTGACAGTGTCCAGCAGGTCCGTCATCAGTCATTACATAATAAATATATATACCTGTCCGGTTGCAGTACTAGTGATATTATATATATATATATATATATATATATATATATATATTGATTTCATCTCATTATCATCCAGTCTATATTAGCAGCAGACACAGTACGGTAGTCCACGGCTGTAGCTACCTCTGTGTCGGCAGTCGCTGGTCCATCCATAAATTGTATACCACCTACCCGTGTTTTTTTTTTTTTTCTTTCTTCTTCTTTATACATACTACCATAGTAGCTTACTGTAGCAGTCTGCGGTGCTGCTGAGCTGACAGTGTCCAGCAGGTCCGTCATCAGTCATTACATAATAAATATATATACCTGTCCGGCTGCAGTACTAGTGATATTATATATATATATATATTAATTTCATCTCATTATCATCCAGTCTATATTAGCAGCAGACACAGTACGGTAGTCCACGGCTGTAGCTACCTCTGTGTCGGCAGTCGCTGGTCCATCCATAAGTATACTAGTATCCATCCATCTCCATTGTTTACCTGAGGTGCCTTTTAGTTGTGCCTATTAAAATATGGAGAACAAAAATGTTGAGGTTCCAAAATTAGGGAAAGATCAAGATCCACTTCCACCTCGTGCTGAAGCTGCTGCCACTAGTCATGGCCGAGACGATGAAATGCCAGCAACGTCGTCTGCCAAGGCCGATGCCCAATGTCATAGTACAGAGCATGTAAAATCCAAAACACCAAATATCAGTAAAAAAAGGACTCCAAAATCTAAAATAAAATTGTCGGAGGAGAAGCGTAAACTTGCCAATATGCCATTTACCACACGGAGTGGCAAGGAACGGCTGAGGCCCTGGCCTATGTTCATGGCTAGTGGTTCAGCTTCACATGAGGATGGAAGCACTCAGCCTCTCGCTAGAAAACTGAAAAGACTCAAGCTGGCAAAAGCACCGCAAAGAACTGTGCGTTCTTCGAAATCCCAAATCCACAAGGAGAGTCCAATTGTGTCGGTTGCGATGCCTGACCTTCCCAACACTGGACGTGAAGAGCATGCGCCTTCCACCATTTGCACGCCCCCTGCAAGTGCTGGAAGGAGCACCCGCAGTCCAGTTCCTGATAGTCAGATTGAAGATGTCAGTGTTGAAGTACACCAGGATGAGGAGGATATGGGTGTTGCTGGCGCTGGGGAGGAAATTGACAAGGAGGATTCTGATGGTGAGGTGGTTTGTTTAAGTCAGGCACCCGGGGAGACACCTGTTGTCCGTGGGAGGAATAGGGCCGTTGACATGCCTGGTGAAAATACCAAAAAAATCAGCTCTTCGGTGTGGAAGTATTTCACCAGAAATGCGGACAACATTTGTCAAGCCGTGTGTTGCCTTTGTCAAGCTGTAATAAGTAGGGGTAAGGACGTTAACCACCTCGGAACATCCTCCCTTATACGTCACCTGCAGCGCATTCATAATAAGTCAGTGACAAGTTCAAAAACTTTGGGCGACAGCGGAAGCAGTCCACTGACCAGTAAATCCCTTCCTCTTGTAACCAAGCTCACGCAAACCACCCCACCAACTCCCTCAGTGTCAATTTCCTCCTTCCCCAGGAATGCCAATAGTCCTGCATGCCATGTCACTGGCAATTCTGACGAGTCCTCTCCTGCCTGGGATTCCTCCGATGCATCCTTGCGTGTAACGCCTACTGCTGCTGGCGCTGCTGTTGTTGCTGCTGGGAGTCGATGGTCATCCCAGAGGGGAAGTCGTAAGCCCACTTTTACTACTTCCACCAAGCAATTGACTGTCCAACAGTCCTTTGCGAGGAAGATGAAATATCACAGCAGTCATCCTGTTGCAAAGCGGATAACTGAGGCCTTGACAACCATGTTGGTGTTAGACGTGCGTCCGGTATCCGCCGTTAGTTCACAGGGAACTAGACAATTTCTTGAGGCAGTGTGCCCCCGTTACCAAATACCATCTAGGTTCCACTTCTCTAGGCAGGCGATACCGAGAATGTACACGGACGTCAGAAAAAGACTCACCAGTGTCCTAAAAAATGCAGTTGTACCCAATGTCCACTTAACCACGGACATGTGGACAAGTGGAGCAGGGCAGGGTCAGGACTATATGACTGTGACAGCCCACTGGGTAGATGTATGGACTCCCGCCGCAAGAACAGCAGCGGCGGCACCAGTAGCAGCATCTCGCAAACGCCAACTCTTTCCTAGGCAGGCTACGCTTTGTATCACCGCTTTCCAGAATACGCACACAGCTGAAAACCTCTTACGGCAACTGAGGAAGATCATTGCGGAATGGCTTACCCCAATTGGACTCTCCTGTGGATTTGTGGCATCGGACAACGCCAGCAATATTGTGTGTGCATTAAATATGGGCAAATTCCAGCACGTCCCATGTTTTGCACATACCTTGAATTTGGTGGTGCAGAATTTTTTAAAAAACAACAGGGGCGTGCAAGAGATGCTGTCGGTGGCCAGAAGAATTGCGGGACACTTTCGGCGTACAGGCACCACGTACAGAAGACTGGAGCACCACCAAAAACGCCTGAACCTGCCCTGCCATCATCTGAAGCAAGAAGTGGTAACGAGGTGGAATTCAACCCTCTATATGCTTCAGAGGTTGGAGGAGCAGCAAAAGGCCATTCAAGCCTATACAATTGAGCACGATATAGGAGGTGGAATGTACCTGTCTCAAGCGCAGTGGAGAATGATTTCAACGTTGTGCAAGGTTCTGCAACCTTTTGAACTTGCCACACGTGAAGTCAGTTCAGACACTGCCAGCCTGAGTCAGGTCATTCCCCTCATCAGGCTTTTGCAGAAGAAGCTGGAGGCATTGAAGGAGGAGCTAAAAGGGAGCGATTCCGCTAGGCATGTGGGACTTGTGGATGGAGCCCTTAATTCGCTTAACAAGGATTCACGGGTGGTCAATCTGTTGAAATCAGAGCACTACATTTTGGCCACCGTGCTCGATCCTAGATTTAAAACCTACCTTGGATCTCTCTTTCCGGCAGACACAAGTCTGCTGGGGTTGAAAGACCTGCTGGTGAGAAAATTGTCAAGTCAAGCGGAACGCGACCTGTCAACCTCTCCTCCTTCACATTCTCCCGCAACTGGGGGTGCGAGGAAAAGGCTCAGAATTCCGAGCCCACCCGCTGGCGGTGATGCAGGGCAGTCTGGAGCGACTGCTGATGCTGACATCTGGTCCGGACTGAAGGACCTGACAACGATTACGGACATGTCGTCTACTGTCACTGCATATGATTCTCTCAACATTGAAAGAATGGTGGAGGATTATATGAGTGACCGCATCCAAGTAGGCACGTCACACAGTCCGTACTTATACTGGCAGGAAAAAGAGGCAATTTGGAGGCCCTTGCACAAACTGGCTTTATTCTACCTAAGTTGCCCTCCCAGGTGTTTGTGTCGGCCACTAGGGTCGCTTAGCTTACTCACACAGCTACCTCATTGCGCCTCTTTTTTTCTTCTTTGCGTCATGTGCTGTTTGGGGAGTGTTTTTTGGAAGGGCCATCCTGCGTGACACTGCAGTGCCACTCCTAGATGGGCCAGGTGTTTGTGTCGGCCACTAGGGTCGCTTAGCTTACTCACACAGCTACCTCATTGCGCCTCTTTTTTTCTTCTTTGCGTCATGTGCTGTTTGGGGAGTGTTTTTTGGAAGGGCCGTCCTGCGTGACACTGCAGTGCCACTCCTAGATGGGCCAGGTGTTTGTGTCGGCCACTAGGGTCGCTTAGCTTACTCACACAGCTACCTCATTGCGCCTCTTTTTTTCTTCTTTGCGTCATGTGCTGTTTGGGGAGTGTTTTTTGGAAGGGCCATCCTGCGTGACACTGCAGTGCCACTCCTAGATGGGCCAGGTGTTTGTGTCGGCCACTAGGGTCGCTTAGCTTAGTCATCCAGCGACCTCGGTGCAAATTTTAGGACTAAAAATAATATTGTGAGGTGTGAGGTATTCAGAATAGACTGAAAATGAGTGGAAATTATGGTTTTTGAGGTTAATAATACTTTGGGATCAAAATGACCCCCAAATTCTATGATTTAAGCTGTTTTTTAGGGTTTTTTGAAAAAAACACCCGAATCCAAAACACACCCGAATCCGACAAAAAAAATTCGGTGAGGTTTTGCCAAAACGCGGTCGAACCCAAAACACGGCCGCGGAACCGAACCCAAAACCAAAACACAAAACCCGAAAAATTTCAAGTGCACATCCCTAGTATATAGCGCATGCATAGTCCATGGCGCAGCGCTTTACGGAGAATATTTAATCATCTGTCTCTGCTTCGGTGGAGCTTACAATTTACATTCCCTACTCAACACACACACGGTCAGAAGCCAATTAAACCTATCAGAATGTGTTTGCAGGAGTGTGATTCAGAATGTCAACATGTTCTGTATAGATGTTATGTCGACGTGGTCGACAGTCCACATACTGACAAAACTGTTTTAGCCCTACCCGAACCCTACCATGTACCATTCACAGAACGGGCGCAATTACACCTATGGTTGGAATTATGCCAGCGCTGTGAACCAGCAATGTTAACCACTGTGCCTCTGTGCCATCTTTGGCTTATGCCACAATTAACTCTTGGAGGGCTTAAATAATAATGCCGTTTGGTAACGAGAGGCAGATCTGCAGATGTTGCCACCTATGGTGGCCCGGCATTTGCCCATAATGTAAGCATGAAGCCTGGATCCGGCGGATAAGACTGTTCTCCTTCTGCATTACAGCAATTGGGAACGCTGGGCTGTAAGTGAAAATTACCTCCATCACAAAGCACACATAATTGCAAGTATCTTAAATGAGACCAATCAATATGAAGTTACATTTTCTGATTCAAGTGTACATCATAAGCTATGGCTCCATTACGTTCCATTAGCATTTTCTGCGGATTATTTAATCTTCCCAGTTAACTCCCTCTTTTCCTCGGCTTGAAAGCCCTCTTTAACGCCGGCTAAGTCCAACTAGGTGGCATTTCCAGGGGTGCTCCTACTTTACTTGCCCCACACTCTGGCATAAAGGAAGGGGTGACCTCATGGGGAAGAAGGGGTGACCTTCATCACTCTAGGGGTGTGTCCACACTGACCACGCACTGTCTGCATCTTGGCTTTACCCCTTTGGATGAGGACACCCGATGCAGGATGTACCCCCTGCATCCACCTAGTGATGCCACTGGCCCTGCCCACTTCACGGGGGTAGTAGACAGCATTTGGGACAGTTGACACTATCGTAGGAGTCTCCAGGAAATTCTGGGAGAGTGGGCAACTGTACTGTGCTTGCAGGGGCAGTTTCGGAGAGGAGAGTGCCCTTTGTCAGGCTCCACGTGGGCCACCTCCTCCCTGGAGCGCAGTAGACTCTGACCTTGTGCAGGTCTCCAAAAACATGGCCCCCTGAGACAACTCTACAGTGCATGAACAAATCACCGGTAAAATGGCGCAGCAACCAATTACCCGATGCTCTCTGTCTACAGTGCCGGCTGTCGTGAGACTCCAGAGAGGAGGTAATAATTATATGGGTGCATGGTGTACAGCGTGGGACCCGGTCTCCCCTACAATAGCCAGTGTTTCCCAAAGTTTGTCCTCTAGGCAACACTAATGGCCCAGGTTTTAGATAGCTCTTCCCTTAATTAGTTATCTGGATTTACCCATCTGTGCTGAAGCAAGAATATCCTTAAAACCTGGACTGTCAGTTTGCCTTGAGGACCAAGGATGGGAAACACCGCCTCTAAGTACCGTATATAACAAGTGACCAGTATCATTGCTGACTGGTTTGGGAAATAATGTTTATTCCCTGGACTTCCTGTAAATCACAAAAGTAGTTCCCGCTGATCCGGCGACATTTCCCTTTAACATTACACAGATATCCCATTACGCGGTCCTCAGTCTTTCAGTGTTCCGGAACACAATCCATGTTGTGACAATATACAAATCAAGTCATTGGTGAATCTCAGCGGATGATTGGCGCCAGCAGGATGCCTTGATTGTGGGCACGGCGGCGGAATCTGACTCATTTTTTTGTGCCCCTTTGTTTACTCTTTAAATCCGCTGATTGGAATGGGAGCCGGAAAATCTGTTTACAGTCACTTTATAGGCTGGAAGGACCAAAACAAATATTTGCGGCTAATTGCAGCTCCCTGCCTTTAATGGTGATTGCGATAATCCCTCTGAAATAAGATGTGATGTTCCTTATAATATAAACGGCTGATTTGTTACAGCCCTGAGAAATTAAAGCTTCTGCATCTCGGTTTACTTTTCGTCTTTTTTTTTTTTTTACTTCTTGTTATTCCGCCTTTGGATCTCAAGGGAATTAATTTGCATGTAAACCAGTTGGTAATACGAGATGAACCTTATATACATAACTGCGATTTACATATATACGACGCTCACCTCAAATGTACTGAGGCAATTGCTCTGCCGTACGCTCTCCCCCGTTTCTCGTCTATGCGACTGTTTTGCAGCTATAATGAGCGCAGACCTGGACGCAAAAATTTGCAAGCGATCCAGGGGACGTCACTGCTAGTCTCATTAACCCAACGTGCTCTTAAAGCGCACCAGTCGCCTGTTCAAGGAACTAGCGACAGCAGTGACATACACCAGGGCTGCCACGAGAAACATTGGGCCAGAGTACAGAGGAGGTGTGACCGCATCATGTGTCGCTGTGGCTGTACAGCGTCAGGAATTTTGGTACATCGATTCTACGCCGCAACTTCCATGGGCGTGACCACAGCATGATGGAGACGTGGCTGTGGCCCTTTGGTTGGGCTGCGTCCTGGTTCTAAATAGATTTGGTACCACAGCACCTGGCCACGGAAACCTCACTGAGGCATTTGTAAGGGAGGCACGTTGTATAAAGAAACGGCATGACACCAACAAATCTATCGCAACACAAATCACCGGGAACACCTGCACAATGCACGCAGCCATATTTGGGACTAAGGGTCTAATTCAGCACGGATCACAAAAGCAAAATCTTTCTATAATGGGCAAAATCATGTGCAGTGCAGGTGGGGCAGATGTAACATGTGCAGAGAGAGTTAGATTTGGGTGGGGTGTGTTCAAACTGAAATCTAAATTGCAGTGTAAAAATAAAGCAGCCAGTATTTACCCTGCACAGAAACAATATAACCCACCCAAATAGAATTCTCTCTGCACGTTACATCTGCCCCACCTGCAGTGCACATGGTTTTGCCCATTAGAGAAAGATTTCGCTTTTGCGATTCATGATGAATTAGGCCCTAAATCGTTAGATACCCCTCCCCTGTCCCGCCTGGGGTGGTGGCTAGGGTTAAGACTCGGGGGGGGGGGGGGGGGGGGGTTGGCGGCCAAGGTGAACACCCATCTAGTGTCTAACCTCGACCACCACCACTCCCCCACTATCCCTAGCCCTACTAGCCCTAACAGTCACCCCAATACTTACCTTCAGGGTGTTCCAGTGCCGGAATTTCCGAGTAGTGTCGGGATTACGACATTGATCACATGACCTCTGGCATCCCGACCGCCAAGATACCAATAACCTCACTGAGGTGTGAGGTATAGCACTTCCTACATACCTCCCAACACTTTGGAACTCAGAATCAAGATGGGGCACTGCCAAGGCGCACACGGGGCATGCTAGCATTCTAGTAGGCAGAGCCGCTCCTGCAATTGGCATTTAAAAAAAAAAATCCAAACATCTGCAGAGTTATATCCTTTATCTCCTCCAATCAGGATGAATGTCCGGATCACGGAACAGTCCCCTCAAATCAGGGACTAATGGGGGCATGATCATACCATGTTGGGGACTGCGGTTTTGCCCCTTTGGTAAGGGGGGGGCTTCACACTGAAATCTGGACTGTTGGGGAGGTACTGTATGCCTCATGCCTCAGAGATGTCACTTGAAGATTCAAAAGCTTTAAGGGGCTTGAGTACCGAAGAATATTGACTCTGAAACAGCCACTTGTCTCTCCATTTCATTAGGCATTGGAAGAAATCATTGACCCATACATAAAAAAAAGTCACACAGATAGAAATCGCGCCAGCGGCCCCTGGAGCCGGAGACGTTTAAGTCTATTTTTTAGCTTTATATGGCTTGACAGTTTTTAAAAGCAATTACAGTAGAAACAGGATTCATTAACGGTTCCAACAACATTTTTGGGGGGTCACAGTAATTCCCTTTTAGCCCCGGCTCTTACATTTTCCTTTATTTTACATTTGCACAAGACGTCATTGACCTCACGGGTGACAGCTAGAGGAGACAGGTAATAATGAATAAAATGAAATACAGTAACAGTTTGTGAAATAAAAGCACCGCACCGATGAAACAGTTTGTGTGCGCTAACGAGTTAGTAAAAGGTTAAACATTTCGGAGCTCGTTGGGGTTTGTATAGTGCCCTGTATATTCATTTGGAGAGCTGCGCCGCAGTCATCCTGCAGATTGGCCAATGTTCCTGCCCGCTCACCGCCAGAGAAAAGTTAGGTCAAATAGAGAGGTAACCGCAGCCAGTTATACAAAATCTATTAAACATCTCTGGAAAATGTTCTGAAAATGGTTTCAGTGAACGACTTTCTGCGGCAGCCACTTGGAGAAGATTCAGACTTCCAAATGTCACCCCTAATTGCATTGCATTCTGAGAACTTTGCGGCGGGATAAAAAGTTGCCCAAGTTCTCTGCAATTCTTACACATCTCCGGGGAGAGAGAGAGCAAGGTGACCCTGCGTTATCGGAAGGGGAGTCAGATAAACCGCTGCTCGTTATATTCTTACATTATCAAAAAAGTGTATGGCTGAAGGTTTTCTTGTGTTTAAGGATTTATAAAGTCCTAGGTGTCATCACACCATGGATGACGCCTTGTCGGAACACGCTTACACCCACTGCGCAGGAGCGTAACTCGGGGTCATCTGATGCAGGCATGATACTAGTTAATTCTAAGGTAAGGCTCTTCGAAACGCCAATGGGGGTCATTCCGAGTTGCTCGCTCGCAAGCTGCCTTTAGCAGCTTTGCACACGCTAAGCCGCCGCCTACTGGGAGTGAATCTTAGCTTATCAAAATTGCGAACGAAAGATTAGCAGAATTGCGAATAGACACTTCTTAGCAGTTTCTGAGTAGCTCCAGAATTACTCGGCAACTGCGATCAGTTCAGTCAGTTTCGTTCCTGGTTTGACGTCACAAACACACCCAGCATTCGCCCAGACACTCCTCCGTTTCTCCAGCCACTCCCGCGTTTTTCCCAGAAACGGTAGCGTTTTTTCACACACACCCATAAAACGGCCAGTTTCCGCCCAGAAACACCCACTTCCTGTCAATCACATTACGATCACCAGAACGAAGAAAAAACCTCGTAATGCCGTGAGTAAAAAATCTAACTGCATAGCAAATTTACTTGGCGCAGTCGCACTGCGGACATTGCGCATGCGCATTAGCGACTAATCGCTCCGTTGTGAAAAAAAAATAACGAGCGAACAACTCGGAATGACCCCCAATATTCTATATTAGGGCAATGACCTATAGGATTATAAAATCCATGGTTTCACACAGGTCATGGAACTCTCAAGTGACTTACAGGGTGGTATTCAATTGTTTGAAAAGTCAGTTGGGTGTCTGTTTTAATAATAGACAGGAAAATCCAGACACCCAACCGACTTTTCAAACAATTGAATATCCCCCCATTATGTCTCCTACTGAATATTACCAGAGGCGGAACATTATTCTGTGTTACACAATTGTATTCGCAGTGTCACATTGGGGGGGGGGGGGGACAGCTCCCCCTGCTGAAGAACTGGTTAAAAAATATCCCCACCTGTTGCCTATACAGCATCAGGCACCCGGATCATTGCTCCCCAGCCAGGCACCTGACAGTGGCTCCTGACAGAGTCGCTAGGGCTACCATCCACCCGGGATTACTCCAGACAGTCCGGTAATCAGCAAATCTGTCCGGAGTCTGGAGATAATCTAATCCCGAACATTAAGTTCCCCTTTAGAAGACGAGGAGGGAGGCTCCGTGAAGTCAGGTACAGATGGAGCCCTTTTCATCTATCCCTATAATAGGATTAATTGAGCCACGTCAGTCTGATTTAATCCCCTGCTGCTGAGAACAATAGATGAAAGTCTCATGCTAATAAGCCTTGGTGCACAATGGCGCACCAGAGAAGCCTAGATGAACGTGGCCCCTTCTGTATAGCGAGACTTAATAACGCACTTAGGATCATCTCCCTACACCTGCTGCAACACCGCTCATCGTCATGCCACGCCACGCTGTAGTGTGGTGACGTGAAACATACAAACACCATGGTGGCGAACCCTTATTATTCCATACAATCACTGGGAGGATTGTCAGACCTCCTCGGGATCACAAAAGATCACGCACTGTTTGAGACGTCTCCCAGACATAACGACAATGTCAGCGAGTAAGAGTTGTGTGTTCCATGTCAGAACACTTTAATAATGAGTCATGCGCAGACGTGTTTTCCCTGACCAATGGATAGATAGGAAATCCTTTACACCAGTGACATCACCGCTATCCAAATATAAGTGACAACATCACTGCTCATTAAATACAAGGAACTATTTTGCAGGACAGTCACATGAGAGACCTTAAAATATTTATTGAACGGACATGGATCTCATTGCGTTACCCAAGCTGGAGAAAGGTGTTTTTCATTTCTATCACAGGATACAAGAATTTATAGGGTGGAATTCAATTGTTTGAACAGGCGGTTGGGTGTTTTTTTTTTCCTGGCTATTAGACAGGAAAAATCAGACTTCCAAACAATTGAATACCCCCCATAGAATATATATATCAGGAAGGGAAGTCTGGAATCAGATACAGCCTGATTTTCCCCTCACGCAGGAAATACCATAGCCCTGGCGCGCCGCTGAGCGCCTGAAGGCTGGAAAGACGTGTGTAGCACCCCCGTTATTAATACTCCCAAACCTGCGCCGTGTAGACTTTTGAATTGATTACAGCTTCACAAACAATCAGTATAACCTGTCACCATGAATCACGCCGCACACTAGAGAAGGCGTAACCTGGACTTAAACATTATTTATGAGAAAGCTAACTAGTAACTCCCTAGAAGGCAGCGCCGTAATGCGGACTGAGCGGCAGCGGACATCACTAGAACCCAACGACACGACTGAGGCAGGAGGACAATGATAACGGCGTATAATTCACGTAATTATGCTAATTCTCCTCCAGTTGCCCAATAGTACACTCTGGTGATACTACTATAAACTGGAAAAGGGCGGGAAAACACTGTTTACACATTATTTGAGTAAAAATAATTTTGATAAATACGCCTGTATGCCACAGTGCTCCTGTGTCAGTGATGTAGCTATGTATCGGACGGCCGCACGTGGTACTAGGGCCGCCCAGTATTGCTCCTGAATTCCTGCTTCGTGTTTAGAAAGGAGGCACCAGTGCTGAAAGTAGGGTGGTACGGAGTACCATTAAGAAATATAGGGGTCAATTCTATTCTCCGACAGTTGAATAGCGCCGGGAGTTTGCTCCCGGCGCTATTCAATACAGCGACGAGTGACCCTCAATTGTCGGGAATTCTTCTCTCATCCCCGGGGGATGAGAGAAGAAACCAGACAAAAGTGCTGCCTCGCGGTCGGCGCGAGGCTGATTCTGTCGGGAATCAGCAGGGGTGTATCTAAGGGTCCCAGCACCCCTGGCAAAGTAAGGGACTGGCACCCCCCCCTATTTGAGACAGGGAAGGTGGGTGTATGTATGTCTGTGTGTGTCTATATCATATATGTATATTATATATATATATATATATATATATATATATATATATATATATATATATAGTGGTCGAAGTGGAACTTTTGAAGTGGGAGTATGGAAAAGTAAAGGCTATAATACGCGCATGCCCCGGAAAAGGGGCCGTAGCCACTCAAAAGGGGGCATGTCCCTTATACACATTATTCACCACAATGGTAGGATCTCTTATACTATCTAGTACAGGTGCAACTTTCACATTATGCCTCATGGAATGAGCCAAAATTCACATTACGCGACACAGTATAAGCCGAAATTCACATACAGTATGCCACACAGTATGAGCCGAAAATCACATATGCCATACAGTAACAGTATGAGCCGAAATTTACATTATATCACACAGTATGAGATGAAATTCACATATGCCACACAGTATGAGCCAAATTCACATTATACCACACAGTATGAGCCGAAATTCACATTACACCACACAGTATGAGCCAAAATTCACTTTATGCCACACAGTATGAACCGAAATTCACATTATATCACACAGTATGAGCCAAATTCACATTATACCACACAATATGAGCCAAAATTCACATTGTATCACACAGTATGAGCCGAAATTCACATTAAGCCACAGTATATGCCGAAATTCACACTGAATGAGACAAAATTCACATTATGCCACACGGAATGAGACGAAATTCACATTAACCCACAAGGTAGGAGCCACAGACGCGGTCTGAACAGACTGTTCAGACTGCGTCTGTGTCATCCTTCTGATGGAGCTGTGAGTGCCGCCGACTGCTATATTATACGTCTGGCTACCATTTGCTCACCTGTGGAGGGCACCGGTCGTTTGATGCATATATATATATATTTTCATGCCGGGCATTGGAGGAACGTGAAGAGGCAGCACCTTTTTTCCCCCTTCTCCCGGCTGTTCCTCACCTGCCCCGGCAACAGTCAACAACCAAGGCAGGCAGCAACTGGAGCCGCCGCATTACAATAAAGAAACACTGCATAAACCACAGCTCCCAGCAGCCCTTGCTTCTGAGAGCTCTGGCAGCCAGGGCTGCTGGGAGCTGTAGTTTATGCAGCGTTTTTTGTTATTGTTATGCGGTGCGGCGCCGGACCCCGACACCTTACAGTGGCTCCAGCTGCTGCCTGCCGTGGTTGATGCCGAGGGGCAGGTGAGGAACTGCCAGGGGAAGGGGGAACAAAGGTACGAAGTGTATCTACCTCCTGGCCGCGGGTGGCACCGTCGGGTGGCGCCCCTGGCGAGTGCCATCCTGGCCAATAGGTAGATATTGATAAACAGTAATGAGCGCTTAGAAAAGTTATGTGGCACCTGTAAAAAAGTTTTTTTATTAGCATATGTTTACAGCTCTTTTTAGGAGCTTTGTTGCGGTATGGCACAGTCCATGAGAGATCTAACTATCCCTACCTCACTCCCAGTCCACGGGATTCCTCAGCCTGATGGTAAAAGTCGCTGTCCGTGGTTTAGATGTTCTTCTCCTCCACCGCTGCGTCCAGCGGAGAGGCGGAGTGTGGCGGGGTTTAGCGGGTGACGTCACTCGGCGGCGTCCGATCTCTCCGGCGGCAGAATGTCCTTGTAATACCGCTATCCACCAACGCGTTTCGTGCTGTACCTAGCACTTCTTCAAGGTTGGATATGTGATTAAAAGGTGGAGATATCACTACAACAAAGGTTAATTTAGCCCAGGGGGACTCTCATGTGCTTACCGGGTCCGGCGGCGCACGGCTGGGTCTGGCGGCGTGGCGGGGTACGGCAGGCAGAAAACGGCGGGTTGGTAGGGCGCACAAAAACGGGCAGGGTGGGATTCATCTGTCTTTGGCTTTCATCATCAGCCCCTGGGCTAAATTAACCTTTGTTGTAGTGATATCTCCACCTTTTAATCACATATCCAACCTTGAAGAAGTGCTAGGTACAGCACGAAACGCGTTGGTGGATAGCGGTATTACAAGGACATTCTGCCGCCGGAGAGATCGGACGCCGCCGAGTGACGTCACCCGCTAAACCCCGCCACACTCCGCCTCTCCGCTGGACGCAGCGGTGGAGGAGAAGAACATCTAAGCCACGGACAGCGACTTTTACCATCAGGCTGAGGAATCCCGTGGACTGGGAGTGAGGTAGGGATAGTTAGATCTCTCATGGACTGTGCCATACCGCAACAAAGCTCCTAAAAAGAGCTGTAAACATATGCTAATAAAAAAACTTTTTTACAGGTGCCACATAACTTTTCTAAGCGCTCATTACTGTTTATCAATTTCCATTATTTTATTTGAGCAGCTTTAGTAACACAAAGCGCATGAAACATTATATTTACAATAGGTAGATATGCCTCCGCTCCTCATATGCCTTCTTCTTAAAATGCAGTGCTCCCCATATGCCTTCTCTTTAATATTGCACCCAATATATGCCTTCTTCCCAATATGCTGCCCCCCCCCATATGCCTTCTCCTCAATATGCCATGCACCCCATATTCCTTCTCAATATGACATCCTGAAGATGGGAGATGGCACATGGGGGATGATGATATATTTAAGTTCTATAATCTATTTGATTCAAGACACCCACCTGCTAAACGCTTCCCCCACCCCAAATCTCCCCTCACCATCAGTGTTCCGGTAATTCTGCTGCCCCCCGCCCTGTTCCCCAAGCACAGACACAGCCTCTGTGCGCTGAGCCCGCACCCACTGCACAGTCACCTCCGCCGCTGCCCCGTGCATCAGCGCCTGTCTCCCGCTACATACTCACACACGGCGCGCAGCAGACAATGCAGACCCGACGGCCGCTGTCACACAGAGAGCAGCATCTGTGGCCGGCACCTCCCCCTGGCTGACTGCAGACACAGAAGGAGAGTCCCCCATGCTGCCGCTGGGAGTCATGGACACGCAGCTACTTGCAGACACGTCCACACGCCACCATCCACCAGCACCATCTCGCTTCCCTACTATTTGATTTTATATCCAGTAGTTGCGAGTGGTACAGCCAGCGGCGCCCCGGCTCTGTAGGCGCCCCTGGCGAGTGCCATCCTCGCCAAAGTGTAGATACGCCCCTGGGAATCAGCCCCGCGCCGGGGAGTTAAGTCGGAGAATGCCCGTTCTCCCGACAATTCAACCTGTTTAGTCGGCGAGAATGGGCCATCGCCGACTTAACTGGAGCTGAATTGAATTGAATAGCGTCTGGAGCTAATTCCCGGCGCTATTCAACTGTCGGAGAATAGAATTGACCCCAATGTGGTGGTACTCAGTACCACCAGCTCATAGCCGGGGCATAATTTATAAGGGGAATTACAGTGTGTGGGACATAAAACGGTGTCAGCGGCATAACTGAGCATGGCAAAATATGTAAGGCATTATAGTGTGTGGCATAATGTGTAATGGGCATTATGGTGTGTGGTATAATATGTAAGGCATTATAGTGTGTGGCATAATGTGGAATGGGCATTATGGTGTGTGGTATAATATGTAAAGCATTATAGTGTGTGGCATAATGTGTAATGGGCATTATGGTGTGTGGTATAATATGTAAGGCATTATAGTGTGTGGCATAATGTGTAATGGGCATTATGGTGTGTGGTATAATATGTAAGGCATTATAGTGTGTGGCATAATGTGTAATGGGCATTATGGTGTGTGGTATAATATGTAAGGCATTATAGTGTGCGGCATAATGTGTAATGGGCATTATGGTGTGTGGTATAATATGTAAGGCATTATAGTGTGTGGCATAATGTGTAATGGGCATTATGGTGTGTGGCATAATGTGGCCATGTCCCTATTGTCATGTAGCCACTCCCCCATTTTCGTGTAACCATGCCCATTTTTACTATCCGTACCACTAAAAAAAAAAATGTCTACTTGCGCCACTAGGACGCACTGTATGTCACCAGCCTGTAACGCTCAGAGTAACACCCCTCTAATCCCGTACATTGGTGTAACTGGAGCTGTAGGTCCCTTTTCATGGAAAGGTTTTGTTTGTTAGCAGAACAATAATACACCGGTCAGCGATGAGACGTTTAGAGCGGGTGACGAGGCGTGCACGGTGTATTACTGCGCTCAAGGCTGTTTGGCAACATGTAAAGGTCACTCAGCGAGTCCGTTGCAGGAAAGAAATATATCCTGAAGCATGCAAGCTGTGCAAATATACAGTACAATGTTATTCTACATGCTGGGGGCTGGGCTATGTGTGCATAACACCCACTTGTGAGACACACACATTATCCGCCCATATCCCCCAATGGTTCTGGTCTTGGTGGGGCTTTGGAGAGGGTGTGGCCTACTGGAAACTGGGTGTGGCCTCTCATGAATGTGGGTGGGGTCTGAGCAGATCATGGGAGTGGCTACATTCGTACCTATAGGGCAGGGGTGTCAAACTCAAATTCATCGGGGGCCGCATCAGCAGTTTGGTCCCCATCAAAGGGCCGGTTGTATCTGTAGGTCTATCCAAAATTTACCGCTCCACCTGCCTTATATGTGCCCAGCCATCTGCCCCCTTTTAAAGTGCCCAGCCATGTGCCCCCTTTTATAGTGCCCAGCCATGTGCCCCCTTTTATAGTGCACAGGTCCCCATTTTACACATTGCGGCAGGCACAGGTCCCCATTTTACACATTGCGGCAGGCACAGGTCCCCATTTTACACATAGCGGCAGGTACAGGTCCCCATTTTACACATTGTGGCAGGCACAGGTCCCCATTTTACACATTGTGGCAGGCACAGGTCCCCATTTTACACATAGCGGCAGGTACAGGTCCCCATTTTACACATTGTGGCAGGCACAGGTCCCCATTTTACACATTGTGGCAGGCACAGGTCCCCATTTTACACATTGTGGCAGGCACAGGTCCCCATTTTACACATAGCGGCAGGTACAGGTCCCCATTTTACACATAGCGGCAGGTACAGGTCCCCATTTTACACATTGTGGCAGGTGGTGGAAGGAGGGAGAGAGAGAGAAAGAGAGGAAGGGAGAGGGGCTGACTTACATTTGAAGCGGTTCTCGCCGCTCTTCAGCCGCCTCTCCCTCCTCGTCTGCGCGGCTCCCTTCTCCCTCCTCCGACGGGGTTTCGTTGAATGACGCGTTTGCGCCGTGACGTCACGACGCAATCGCGTCATTCCGCGAAACCCCGCCCCCCCCAGCTGGGCACTCGGGAGAAGGGGGTTTCATGGCGGCGGCACCGCGGGCCATCAGACGAGGTCTGGCGGGCCGGATTTGGCCCGCGGGCCTTGTCTTTGACACCCCTGCTATAGGGTATTTAAAATGTTGGAACGGAAGTAATGTAATACACCAGTAGTTTTCATCTCCAGTCCTCAAGTGAACCCAACAGGTCATCGATTTCAGGGTCTGTGGAAGTGGGTGGGATATTTACTGACTCAGCAAAACAGATTAACTTATCTGTGCATGATTAAAGAAATCCAGAAAACATGGCCTGTTGGGGGTACTTGAGGACCGTATTGGAGAACCCCTGCCGTACACAATGGCTCATAAACCATTTTCATTCTGAAGCATCGTATTCATTTTTCAATAACATCTCAGTGACTTAGGGGGTAAATGCAGACCCAATCGCTTGCTAGCGTTTTTTGCAGCGCAACGATCAGGTCAGAACTGCGCATGCGTATGCACCGCAATGCGCAGGCGCGTTGCACGGGTACAAAGCGGATCGTTGCTGTGCGATGGGTTTTATGAAGAATCCATTCGCACGGCCGATCACAAGGTGATTGACAGGAAGAAGGCGTTTGTGGGTGGCAACTGACCGTTTTCTGGGAGTGGTTGGAAAAACTCAGGCGTGTCCAAGCGTTTGCAGGGCGGGTGTCTGACGTCAATTCTGGCCGCGGACAGGCTGAAGTGATCGCAGCGGCTGAGTAAGTTCTGGGCAACTCAGAAACTGCAAAGGATCTTTTTGTACAGCTCGGCTGCACATGCGATCGCACACTTGCACAGCTAAAATACACTCCCCGGTGGGCGGCGACTATGCAAACGCAGGACTGCAAAAAACAGCTAGAGAGCGATCGGGTCTGAATTACCCCCATTGTCAGGTACAATAATAAAATCTGCAAAACTGTTTTTGGTGTCGTTTTCTTCGTAAAGTGACGTGGAACCCCAATTAATGCACCGTGTCCCCTCGCATGGCGAGCGAAGGTGCCTCGCTTCGCTCAGCACAGATTGCCAGTTCCAATCGTAGTCCATGTGGATCGTTAAGTATGAAAAAGGAAAAAAAAAGAAAGAAAAAAAAGTGAAAAACTCATGTTGACCTTTTCACCTGTCGACCTAGAACATGTCGACCTGGTGACTGTTGACCTATAGTGGTCGACCTAGACAGTGTCGATATTCAGACTGGATCCCATCATAGTGCAACACACACAAATGTGTTACACATGAGCACAACCACACACACACACATTGGCTTTCATTTTTCTATATATACAGTTACCCCCCTGGTACTGGTTACAGCACATCTCTTTGTGCCACTGTAAATAAGCCCTAATGTTTGTAATCGTACACACAATCAGCGATAGGGTATTGTGTAAGGCTTTGCTTCTCAAGTTGTGGCGTTTCTGAATCTTTTCCCCTTGAAATGCAGAGGAAACAATTATGCAGAAAAGTTTTCACGCAATATGAGACTTTCCCATTCCAAACATGTTTGCTTCAGGATTTTGAAAATAGTAGTAATATCCATACTGGTGCCACGGCGTACCGCTAACTCTGCCAACATATGGACGTGCGCCAAATTGCTTTTGGATGTAGAGTGTGTCTAAAAACAGCTTGAGACAGCCTGTAACGGGTGAACAGCATATGTAAAGCAGCCACTTGGGATCTGAGAATGTCGGAAGGAAAACTGTAACTGCAAAGGTCAGTAGAAGTTTCCCGACAACATACACAGTAGTTGCAGAGTGTTTTGGAAACCCAGATAGAATGGACAGACTGACTCGGACAGCACGGTGGCACAATGGTTAGCTTGCAGTCCCAAGGTCTTGGGTGTAATTCCCATCAGGGCTCTGTGTGGAGTTTGTATGTTCTTCCCGGGTTTGTGTGGGTTTCCGCTGAATCTCAGTCATAAAAATAATGCAGGTGAACAGTGTGAGACAAAAAAAGTGTTTTCCACATCCTCTGTACGGGATTGCCATTGTCACTGTGTACACAGTCGCGGGCTGAGACTAAGCGCTTGCGTTTCAATCGTGCCCCCCACCCAGTTACATACATCCCATACATATTCTGCAGCCAAATCTTCATGGCGACTGACTTGGGTAATCAAACTTGCCATGTGCGTAGTGTGACGAACGCATGTGCAATACGAAAAGATTTGCTGAAATCTGCAAACAATATCTTCGCGTCCAACTTTGCACCAGGCCCAAAGTGAATTAAGAAAGTGCTATGGATGTATGGGAACAGTGCGCATTAAGGGGGTCATTCCGAGTTGATCGCTAGCTGCTTTCGTTTGCTGCGCAGCGATCAGGCAAAAAATCGGCAATTCTGCACATGTGTATGCCGCGCAATGCGCACGCGCGTTGTACTATTACAACGAACGATGTAGTTTCACACAAGGTCTAGCGAAGCTTTTCAGTCGCACTGCTGGCCGCAGAGTGATTGACATGAAGTGGGCGTTTCTGGGTGTCAACTGACCGTTTTCCGGGAGTGTTCGGAAAAACGCAGGCGTGCCAGGAAAAACGCAGGTGTGGCTGGGCGAACGCAGGGCGTGTTTGTGACGTCAAATCCGGAACTGAATAGTCTGAAGTGATCGCAAGCGCTGAGTAGGTCTGAAGCTACTCTGAAACTGCACAAAATTATTTTGTAGCCGCTCTGCGATACTTTCGTTCGCACTTCTGCTAAGCTAAAATACACTCCCAGTGGGCGGCCGCATAGCGTTTGCACGGTTGCTAAAAACTGCTAGCGAGCGATCAACTCGGAATGACCACCAGAATGCATCCCCGATGCAGCGACACAGCCCAATGCTTACTGCATGTGCATCAGAGGGTGCGCAAATTGCAAGGCTGAAATATGGAGAAGCAGCGAAGCGTGCCGCGCCTGTAATAGGTATGTTAGAAAACATGTTTCTACACTACGCATATTATAAGAAAAAATATAGCGTATTAGCCACTTCACAGCCAAGGAGATAAAAACCAATTGCAGCTTGTACAATTTAAACAGCTGGCAAGTGTTGTAAACTTGATTTGATTCTTGATATGGCTTATATTTTGCAATTTGTACCCTATTACGGCTTCTCCGCCGGTCTACGAATAGAGCCGCTTCCCCAGCTGATTGTCATTGCAATGCGGTCACAAGGGAAGCTGGGAATCAAGACTTGCAAATGATCGGTGTGTAGTGCCAGGCAGGTTCAGTGTGGGATATGGAGGCACGGCTAACGCGGCACTGTCTGGCTGTATGGGCCCGTGTGGGGGGAAAAAAAAAATACATATGTCAATTTGCATTTCAGTAAATGATCTGAATAGTAATTATAGCAGCGGTGATCTCGTTTTCACAGCACAGTATTATAGCGCAATGTATTAAAGGCAGATGTCCCCACTGTAGGAACTTTCCCGTGGAAATATTTCTATTCGCCGTTTGCGTTGGCTTGAAAAGATTTACGTTTCCATACCACAGTATGCCAGAATTATAATTAGGCAAATTACAGGTCGCATATTGCACCCTCTTGTGACAGCCCGAGTCAAACTCTGCCGTTACTCCTCGTTACCAGCAGCGCAAGGCTTTTGATGTCTATATAAATTGGTTCTTTATGATCAATTCAGTATAACAGGCACAAGGTACTGTAACAGGGTTATACTGCGCATGACAGGCAGACACGTGAGCCAATCGCAGAGCTTACAGTGGGAAAGACAAATGTCAGGAGCCAATCGGATATTATCTGCAGGAAGTTCGACACAAAAAGAGGTGATGGGCGAAAAGTAGGAACGCCGGTGCCCTGTAATCATCGTCATCAGCAATGTTCTCTCACCCTACATAGGAGGTGTGATTGCATGTGAAGGTAAATTAGCAGCGTCGGGTTCCCTAATTATTGGGGATGTGCGCAGCCGAACATTGCGACAGCGTACAGTTGAGAACTGGAAGGAGCCGGCGCAGGATTTGGCTTCAACGCATTAGTCAACGTTACACGTTTTGTACAGTACTGCGCATTTGCAGGGGAACAATAGTTGCGATGCCCATGCAGATTCATATGTTTATTTGCACCTATGCGATCTATTCGCATTGTTTGAGATATTAAATTTGTGTGCGGCAAAAATTCCTAATTTTGTTTGTTTTTGCTTTTTTTTACAGGGAAGGAACGCAGATATTTGTATTTAATGCACGTAATACAGCCGCAATGCTAAGGAGCTGAAGGTGTCAATGCGCAAACAGCCAATCAGAGAGAGCGCAGACGTAGGGTTTAATGCCAGCCTATGCCGGCCCCGTGCCGAACGCGTGTAGTCATGCGAGGGGGTGGAGCTGCCGGCAGGAGAGTACAGGGCTGCCCCCCCAAGCCCCCCCCCCCCCCCCCCACACTGCAGGGTGTTTGCCCAGAGGGTGTGCAGTACTGCATCAGAGCTACTGGCTGCAGGGTGCTAGCCGGATGCAGGGGTCATGGGGCAGAGACAGCCCCGACCCCCAAGGGCCCTGTGCGGTAGCTGCACTTGCACGATTGCCATGCAATCAGAAGCTATATATAGTCTTGTGCAAACGTATAGACGCCCCTTACTGGCCTTCATTTACAATGATCCACCATTGTTCTCTATTCAAAACGTAGCCGCAATTTTCTACCATTCGTCAGGTGATATTGCAAAACCTTTTTTTTTTTTTTTTTTTTAAAGGAAGTTTGATAACATCGATGATTAAAGTCAGCTCCTAGTATCCGCAGCAGATGTTATTTGCATTGGAAAATGATGCTGACAAATGAGAAGGGTGAAAGACAAAGTCAGTAGTCCGCGTCAGTTGTTAGCATCAGGTGTCAGCAAAAGTGGAGAAAGGGTGACGCTGACAAATGAAAGCTTAGGCACAGCATTGGTGACTGACCTTAAGCTACTACTGTACCTCTGATGAGGTCCTAAAAACAGCCACAGTACAGGTGACGGGAATGGGATGATGCTGACCAGCGACAATGATCATCGCCAAAGTTAAATATCAGCATCAGATGTCAGCATCAGAGGTAATTAGTCTTAAAACTAATGCGACTCTGATGTTTGCATATGAGATTTCATGAGGTCCTAAAGTTCACCCTGTACACATAAATGTTTCGCAGCGCCACATAAGCATTCTGCAGGTCACCACAAGCGATAACAGAGAGGAAGGGCGGCGATTACGAGCTAACGGTACAAATAACGACTACCGTAAAACCGGGAACAAAACATAGCAGGGGAGCAGTGATAAAATATTAACCACACTTTGTCTTGATGTTGAGAAAGCAAATGTACTTTAGGAGACGACAGCTGTTGCGAAGAGGCTGCGAGATGCTCCGATCTGCATATTAATCTAGTTCACTGGAATTGTGGTGACATTAAAATCTGGACCCGAGAGATCCAAAAGTCAAATAACAAGTTCACTCTGAATAAGCTTCATTTAATTCCACTGCATCGCGCTGTAAAACGCAATATTGCCGCAGCTTTGAAAAGAGAAACAATGTGTTTCGGCAAATACATATCCAAATAGTGATGCCGCCACTTATACACAGCTGGGGATGCTAGGAGGGGACTATGTTCCAAGTCATCTTTCCCTCACTCAAAAACTCGACAGGTCAAAGGTAGTAGATAAGTCCATAGGTACAACACACCGATAAGGAAATGGTCAATACAATACAAAATAGGTCAACACAAGTTTGTTATGTTTTTTTGTGTCATTTTGTATGTTTCATCACCTATGACCATAATTAGTGACAACATAGGCCCCCGCGGTCTTGATTCGCTCACCGCGCTTTGGTCAAGGCACAAGTTGCTATTCCCAATCGAAGTCTACATGGATGGTAAACCAGGCAAAAGTTTAAAGAAGTTTGAAAAACACAAAAAAGCTTGTCAACCATGTGTGTCGACTGTTGCCATGTCAACCTTTTGATCATATGGTGTCAACCTATTGGCTATCTAGACAGTGTCTATCCATAGCCTGGAACCCAGACTCTGTACCTAGACGGAGGTGCGCCAACATCACTGCATGACCGTAGACCTGAGTGCGCTACTGCGCATGCGTGCACCTCTTCTCTATCCATCCTCCATTGAGGCAGGAGGTTCCCCCGAGCGTGTCTTTGATTTGGAGACACTTCCTAATATTCATGGAGGTTGAACGTTATTTCCCCACCACATACACAAACTGGAGGCATGTGCCAGGATGGTCAGGAAGAGCAATTGTTGCCACCGCCCGGAGTACAAGCTAAGTGTATGATACTACTGCTGCTCCAGCTGCACCCTCACCAGGCTTGTGAGGTGCCTGGAGAAGTACCCTGCAGCAGCACTCAGTGCATCCTTGGGGCATACAATGCCACCAGGCAACTGGTTTCGTGCCCTGTCTTTGTGACCTTAAATGAACGGAGGCAGCACAAGGCATGAGAATACTCATCTATGGCACTGGAGTGTTGTTGGGGGTTTTTTTTCCAAAGCAAAAAAACTAACAACCAGGAGTGTGACCTCACCGTGTCCCAATTCCAAGTGTTGGGAGGTATGGTTACTGCTTAAGGATCATCACTAACATGGTGCTAAAGGAGCCTTATTGGGATGTGGTTACACCCCATCGGTGCCCTATGGTGAAGCAGAAAGCTGAAGCGGTCACATGGGGCAACGAATACAACGTTTAAATTCGGTGCCTACAAAAAACATACCAACGCGTTGCATTTAACCCCAAAGTTTATATTTACAGCACTAACAGTAGTCGTTCCATATTCTGTAATCTTGTATTCCAGATCCAGCCAAAACTGAAAATAGATCAATAGATCTGCTCTCTGGACAATCTTATTCCCACCACCAGGCAATGGAAGAGGTTCCACAAAAACTCTCTGAAGTGGACTGCTCCACCACTAGTAAGACGGACTGTCAGGCTCTTACATCTTCTCTGTGAACCATCTGCTGATTCCAGAGCCAGGGTGTGAGTAGCAGAACATCACTCTGTTTTATTAGGCAGAAGAGTTACAAGAGGCAAAGATCACAAAGTCAAGTAGTTGACCCGGTCAGGAATTTACGAGGTCGGTATAATTACCAGGAAATAGAGTCTGGTTGTAAAGCCACAATGTGAGTCTCCATTCAGCGCACTGCGCCTGGCGGACAGTTTATCCAGCTAGGCATTGGCCACAGTTCATGATTAAAAAGACCATGAAAACTAAAAACACAAGCTGCCTTGTAATTTAGGGCCAATAATCACATTCACAAATAAAAAAATAATAATAAATAATAATAATAATAATAATAATAATAATAATAATAATAATAATAATATATATATATATATATATATATATATATATATATATATATATATATATATATATATATACAGAATTTTAATGGCTGGCAACAGGGAACAGCAGCACTAAACTGCGCAGAAAATGTACACACTGTACCAGGGATGGCCATCAACTGATGGCGTAGACCCAAGGATTCACCGCCATTCATGGCAGAGAATGTAGCGATGGATCCCAGTCCAATGTGTGTGTTTTGGTAATCAATGGTTTCTTGCCTCGATGGTGAACATTTGGATGGCCTTCTCTACAATGTAAAATACAGGCCACTCCACCAGCCTGCCACGTATGTTCTGGTTTACCCAAAACCACAGCCTGATCCAACAAAACAGCGCCCATTTCTGCAGAAAACCTCTCACCATCTTGGGAAAATCAGGACTCCTGCATACAATTCCCTGTGAAACACTGGACGGGGACCATTGCTCTACCATCAAAGCTGATCTGTCTTCCCCTCCACCCATAGACAAGGCAATCTATTCCTACCAACAACCAACTTACCAAGCAGCCACGAGAAGCTTAGCCCTGTTTGCCAACACCTTCCCCAGATTCCGCCAGTCATGGTAGCCTATAGGCTATGTTTTTGGCTTTAAGTCACCGCAGAGGAACCCTCAACATTCCTCTCCGGCAGCCTGGTCTGCGCACATACCTAATATAACTGGTGAAGAAGGTTTTAAAGGGCAACAGTCATCACTAAGATAGACGCTTATCAGATCAATGATAAATAGCCACAGTATACTACGCTCGCTGAGAACAGTGGTGATAACACATGTTAATTAACGTTGCAAAATCGTGGACATTAATAGAGTTTTTCCACGTCCAGGAGCAACTCATCCTACGTGGTGCCCCCTCCATGCATCAAACTGATGGGCGTCCTGGCACTAATGAGCAGACAAAATACATTGTTATCTCAGTTTTTTCCATTAAGGAAATGTTGATTAGCTGCAACACCTCCATGGTGGTATACTGACATTGAGGACAGGGGCAATCAACATGTTGCTGTAGAACTACACATCCCAGTATGCCCTAATAGCAAAACTGTGGCAGGGTATGCTGGAACGTGTAGTTCCACGACAGCTGGAGGGCTGATATAGGAGATCTACTGTATATTGTATACACACAGATTCAGGCGCCGGTTGCTGTTTACACGGTAGCAGGTTTTCCGGTCCCAAAGGCGGCTCCCGGTTTATGTTCTGCAGAGGTTGTTACTCAGACAGAGATAAAAAACAGCACATGGTCCTTAATACTCCAGCACCCTCACAAAGGAGAATTAACTGTGACGGGAAGGAATGAATTCATGTTTTGTTTAGAGATCAGATACGAAACAGCTGCTACGACGCATCGCAGGCAGATGTTCCAAAATTACATTCAACATTACGCTCAATTTCAACTTTTACAAAATTGTCATCTAATCAGACAAGGCTCTTCTTTATCTGATGATTTATTAAAGGGCGGTCTCATAACATCGCTTCAGTGGCGTAACTTTGTCCCAGTTGCCCGGAAGCAAGATAAATATTGGTGGCCCCCCATTTAAAAATATATGTCTGTCTGTCTCTCTCTCTCTATATATAGTTTTCTGTGTGTATATATATAATATAATATATATTTATTTATATATATTTCATTGTCCTTTATTTTAAATCACACATTTCTTAGCAGTCATACCCAGGATCTCAACCCATGACCTGTTACACTGAATGCAGACATCTTTCTGATAGAGCTATTTGCTCCCGCATGGAATTGTCAGTTGAAAACCATTGCCACTAGGCAGATCTACGTAGTGTGCAGACATACACTACATAGATCTGCTCAGTCACACTGCTAATTATTTCTCTGACAATTATTTTACAAGTGTCATTGCACCCATGACCTATTACACTAGAAACAGACACCTTACTGATGGAGCTATTTGCTCCTGTAGATGAAGCCTGAGAATTCTAACTATATGAAATTACTTGTAATAGTCAGAGAAGTAACTTCACATAGTTAAAATTCTCATGCTTCCAATACAGGAGCAAATAGCTCCATCAGTAAGGTACTGTATCTTCTTCCAGTGTAACAGGTCGTGGGTTCTAATCCTGGGAATGACACTTGTAAAACGTCTATCAATAATAAAGAAGGTGTGACTTGTAAGATGCACAGAGGAAGAGATACAGTAGCGGAAGTTATAAATTAACTTAATTGAATAGTGTCACGGAAAAGGAGAGGTGTCCCCATACAGAGCAGGAGCCATTGCCTCCCACAGTTACGCCTCTGCATTGCTCTTGTCCTGCGCTTACAGGCAGCGCCTCGGAAACGTAAAGCGGAAATGTAACCTTTCATGCAGCAGAACACATCTGTACTGTGGTCTAACGTGTAGATGCGGACGCTCTCCGGCTGCATACTCTGCAGTCATCCATGCAGCCGCAGTTTATACAGAGGTTCTGTAACCTTCAGCAGCAGCGGTATTCTCTGCTCAGAATGGGGTGCGGCTTAACAGGTCCTTATTTTATGATCAAGCAATATGTTGAAGATCAGAAATAACATGCAGGCCCCTAGTTGGAAGAGTGGCACAGCCATCCAGTAAGCAGGTAGCGAACATACATACATATATGATAGATAGATAGATAGATAGATAGATAGATAGATAGATAAGATAACTAAGATAAGATAACTAAGATAAGATAAATAAGATAAGATAAATAAGATAAGATAAATAAGATAAGATAAATAAGATAAGATAAATAAGATAAGATAAATAAGATAAGATAAATAAGATAGAATATAGTATTCATTCTAGCATGCTGCACTTGTCGCATAGCTTGCAGTTCCACTTTCCTGCCTGGGGTTTCACTCTCTGCTCTGGTGCTTCTAGTACACTCTGATCTGTATGTCAGTGTTGAGATACAGATCAGTGTGTGCTAAAAGCACCAGAGCAGAGAGCGACACCCCAGGCAGGAAATACGAACTATTAACACCATGTTTTACAAAACAAGCATTGTGAGACCTATTTATCAAATAATATTAGCGGGATAACACCCAAAGAACAGAGTTTGCAGAGGGTACGTTCAAATTTTAAGGATCCCCCGAACGTAACACGGAAGGACTGCAGCAGAAATCTCAGCTATCTGTACCAGTCCCTCCATTTGCAGCAGCAGACGCAGCCTCCATAGGTTTCTATGGGAAATGATAGGTTGCCGGATTGGCCCCAGCAGCTAACGCCATCTTTAGATTGTGAAAATTATCATCAGAGTGAGTTAGATACAAAAGTAACAGAGGACATTAGGGGCATATAATGAATATGTCAGTTAGGCACCAGTATACGGCTGTAACATACAGGTAAAGGTGTATATCTTTATTAATAACCTCCTTTGTTCTCTGTCTTGGAAGATAGTTCCGGATATTTCTATATATTAAACAACAACTGCGACACGAGAGACTCCTGTAGCTTTGATGTGTAATCCCGTTTATGGGTCAGAGATGATCAGACAAGCTTGAAGTACATTAAAATGTGTCTTCGGCTTTGCTGTCATCATCTTTTTGTGAAATGTCGTAACCTGTCCCTCTTGGCTGCGCCAGGTGCTCAGGCGAGGAGAGAGACTGGCGAGGACCAGTGGCGAGTGTCAGGAATTAACGCGGTGACCGGGGAGGACGTGCAGCAACTTTCCGCGATGAGTTTACAATAAGATGCCGGTGTAACCCTGTAGGTGCTTATGCTCCGTGATTTACAGAGCTGAGAACGGGTTAAAAGCCGGGTTTTCTCTTTTCACCCAATCTTTGGGGGGAGAATGCGATCTAGGCGACACGCCCTATATAGCAGTATCGGGAGAGCTGTCCTTTGTGCATTTTTTATGTACATACCGGTGTTAATTACACCGGTACAGGTATGTACCCACAAGGAGGTAGGATGTACTGCATCACAGATGTTCTTAGCGCTACATCCCAGCGACAGGTCATTCCTTTTCGCCGCAATAAGAAACGATTAGATCTGAAACCCAATAAATTATAAACATGACCCCAAATCATTAACCAATTAGAATTCTAAACGATTATTCTGTAGCTACAAACTAGGGCCCTCATTCCGAGTTGATCGCTCGCTAGCTACTTTTTGCAGCCGTGCAAACGCATAGTCGCCGCCCACGGGGGAGTGTATTTTCGCTTTGCAAGTGTGCGATCGCATGTGCAGTCGATCGGTCCGAAAAAGTTTTTTGCAGTTTCAGAGTAGGTCTGAACTTACTCAGCCGCTGCGATCACTTCAGCCTGTCCGGTGCCGGAATTGACGTCAGACACCCGCCCTGCAAACGCCTGCGTTTTCCCTAACACTCCCAGAAAACGGTCAGTTGTCACCCACAAACGCCCTCTTCCTGTCAATCTCCTTACGATCGGTTGTGCGAATGGATTCGTCGCTAGAAGCATTGCACAGCAACGATGCTGTTTGTACCCGTACGACGCGCATGCACATTGCGGTGCATACGCATGCGCAGTAGTAATCTGATCGCAGCGAGCGATCAACTCGGAATGACGGCCTATAAACAGTGGCCCATTGTGATTGGACTTACTATTCTGCTTTGCACGATAAGCCAGTCCAGCATTGCCTGTAGGGACAGTTAGGGGGACATTTACTAAGCAGTGATAAGAGCGGAGAAGTCAGCCAGTGGAGAAGTTGCCCATGACAACCAATCAGCACTGAAGTAACATCTATAATTTGCATACTATAACATTATACAGAGCTGCTGATTGGTTGATGGGGCAACTTCTCCATTGGCTCACGTCTCCGCTCTTATCACTGCTTAGTAAATGTCCCCCTTAGCGCAGGAACTGGATGGGGATATGCCAGCGCTACACCAGTAAAGAGAAGACACTGGTGAGGTCAGCTGAACAGAGCGGCTCTACAGGCGTGAGCTAGGATTATATAGTAGACACAGCCCTGCACAAATGGATGCACACGTCCGTAGATGCATTTGATTGGGGTCAGTGCACTTATTGTGTTACTGGTTACACATGGAGATGATGAAGGTGAAGTTTGTGAACACATGTATCCCATAGGCATTAGAGTATTTCTGCTCAGTTAACCCCTGTGTGCCCATATGACTACAACATTAAAGAGGGAGGGGCTATGACAACCTGTAGCTATTTTGACTATTAACAAAAGCACCGAGTATCGATGGAAAGTTCCTGTCAAACAGATCTGGAAAGCGTATGGATGTATGCATTGCAATTCTTGTCTGGTTTGCACTCATAATTTTATATTGACCCAGCATTATCTGCATTTAACATTAGTGCCACTTTAACATTTGAGCTCCAACCTACTGATAAGTGGCGGTTTGCAAATATGCCCCATGCTGTCAAACACACCCTTACTGTATATGAAACACATTTTATATAGCTTATATGTTTAATTCTCCAAGGATGAGTCCCTGGCAAATCCAAGTGTCTCTACAGTATAATGGGGACAGTAGGGACACACATTAGTATTGATATCCAGGAGAGAGAAAGAAAAATTATTTTTGTTCGTCCCTTTTAATATTTTATTCTAATATCAAGAAATTCCATTAGAATCAGGTTTAATATCTCAGTTAATATAGATCTTGGCTAATATATTGTATTGCCTGAAGGGTCCCTAAATTTTGATCTGAGAGCTGATATAATTATAGACGCTGGGTACTGCTAAGTGTAGCTTTATATGACGGATCGCTGCTCCGTCTACAGAACTGTATGTGCCGTTTCAGCCCATAATTGTATCAGTGAAGTCCTAGGCATTGTCCAATTAAGACATCTGAAAAGATTCTTTAATGAGACAGATCCACGCGGCACTTTGAAATATTCCATTCGAATGGATTTGATAGACTTAAGGCATTATCGTATATAGGTGATCCTTAAAAATAACTCACCAGAACCACAAAAATAGCTTCATGTATAATACATTCTTCTCTGCCCGTGTAGGAATCGCTTTTGAGAAAGGTTATTTAAAAAAAATAAAATGTAGTATTTAAATCCTGCGTGTAGTTAGTTCAATGTTTTTCCATGTTCTAGGCCACAAGATTAAATTTAAATAACATTTTTAAAACTAACCCTCCACCATTACTACCCACTGTATACGGAAGGCGATAAATTCTCTTTATACCTTTACAATTTCCGTTGCTTTGCTGCAAAAGTCTAAAATGGCTTGTAACACAATACTTTTTTAAACTCTCTTAGGGATCGGTATGCGTCCCCAGCGTACAGGATGCAGTGTGCACAATACCAATACCAGTATCCCAATGGCCAAGATCGCAACGGGGGCAAGGTAAGTATTTAAACTCCACTCCACCCCCATGCCCCCTAACCTCCTCCCTTAGTGCCTAAAGCTATCCTCGCCTCTCCGCAACCTAACCCTCCCTGATTAGTGCCTAACCCCCCCCCCCACCACACACACACAGCCTGACCTTAATCTCCTTGGGTGGCACTTAAACATAAACCTTATAAACATCACGTCTCCCATCTCCCTCCAAGCCACTAAGATGTGCTTTATGGAATGCACGCTCTGTTTGCAACAAATTAACATCTATTCATGACCTTTTCATTTAAAAAAAATATCAATATGCTAGCTATAACAGAAACATGCCTCACACAATCAGACACTGCCTCCCCTGCAGCACGGTCACATGGTGGCCTCCACTTCCCCCCCACCCCCAGGCCTGGTAACAGTAAAGGAGGTGGGGTTGGAATATTACTGTCCAAATCTTACACACACACACACACACACACACACACACACACACACCATTTTACCACCTGTTCTTTCACTCGCATTTACATCATTTGAAGTACATTCTATTAGGATTTTCACCCCTTTCTCTCTGCGTGTTGTAGCTATCTATCGCCCACCTGGGCAATTCAAAAAGTTTCTGGAAGATTTTTCTGCTTGGCTCCCTCACTTTTTATCCTCTGACATCACCAATTTCAATATCTCTATTGACAGTCCACAATCTCCCCATGCCTCCAAACTACTCTCTCTAACCTCCTCTCTTGGCCTCTCCCAATGGACTGACTCCCCTACTCATCAGGAGAGTCACTGCCTTGATCTTGTTTTCACAAGACTACGCTCTGTTTCTTAACTCACTAACACACCTTTCCCTCTCTCAGATCACAACCTTATCACCTGCATGCTCTCCTCCATTACCTCAAACTCAATGTCCTTGAAGTCTACTAAGCCTCCTCTAACCCGCAGAAATATTAACGCTATTAATTTTCAACAACTATCTACCTCACTGCAACCACTACTCTCACCAATTTCTACATTCACCTCTCCCGTGTCACGATCCGGGTATCTGGACGCCATTTCTTACCCATCAGATGCCTCCTAAGGCTGGCTCAGCGCTCCAGGACCGGATTCCATCTGTTATCCTAATGTTCACATTCCTGCATCCTCTCCTGTCTCTCTGAGACGCTGTCACAGTAACGCCTTATTACATCTGGCATGGCGTCTCCCGCGGCCTCCGCCGCCGTCCCTGAGCTTCTGCATGCAGAGTGTCAGAGTGGCGATTACGTCAGCCGCGGCCTCCGCTGTGTCCGCGTGGTTGGATGTGCACTTGTCAGCCTGGCGTCTCCTGTCTCCAGTGGCCGGCGCCGCCATTACTGTTTTCATTACCACATGGATTACAAACCAAACTTCCCTCCAAGTGTCTGCATGGGCGCAGCCATCTTGGATTCTGTCAGCTGATTATTTCCTCCAATCTGTTGTCAGTATTGTTAATCTGCATAATTGCCTAGCCAATCCCTTCCTTGCTGCAGGTATAAATACACTGTGCCTGAGCAAGGAAGGCGTCAGTGCTTTGGTTGTCAAACCTAGTTCCTGTTTGTCTCTCTCCTGTGATTGTCTTCCAGGTTCCAGCTCCTGTCTCAAGACTTCCACCATAGAGACCCGCACCAGCATTCCACCTGCGGTGTAGCCTGACTCTCCGATCCATTTTGGATTCATCTGTTTCCAGCTACAACATTACCTGCTTCCAGCCCAGCTTCCAGCAGAGTACAGCTTCTCTTAAAGGGCCGGTGTCCTTTCTACAGTTTACCACTCTCCACCGGTATTATTATTTCTCCGCTCTCAAGTTCTACATTTCAGCTCATATTTCATCGCTCTCAAGCTACATTCTATTATTTAACTGGTTCCAGCCAGTATTCACTCCGTGTTAACATCAGTCTGGTTTCAGCCAGTATCCAAAGCAGCCGTTTTACCCACAGCAGCCCAGCTTTTCCTGGAACACCAGCTGGTACGATCCTGGGCTATTTCCATTGCTACAGTCGGGCCTGGTAAGGACTTTCCATCTAGAAGATTATTACAACTATCTCACACTACCAGTGCCCTGTGGCTCCTGCCACCCTGTAGTACCCAGGAACTGTATTTATTCTTTGCTGACTTTTATGTTTTCTTTTACTGCTGCTGTGTTGCGGAGTTGTCATAATAAACATCATTGACTTTTATCCAAGTTGTCGTGGTCACGCCTTCGGGCAGTTATTATTCATGTTACTTACATGTCCAGGGGTCTGATACAACCTCCCAGGTTCCGGTACATCTCAGCCCCTACAACTGAGGCTGCCTCCCGTCAGCTCAGGCCCTCAGTTGTGACATCCCGAGACTGCTGTATCACACCGTAACCAAACTCTAGAAACAGCACTCGATGAAGTGGCTCCAGCTACCCATCACACTCCACGTAGGCTTAGATGTCAACCATGGCACTCTAAATACACAAGAGCCCTACAAAAACTCTCATGTAAAGTAGAACGCCAGTGGCGTAAATCTCTTAGTTCAAGTGACTTTCTCACATACTGTATAAGACCGTGTACCACTCTTATCGTAATGCTCTGGACACTGCCAAACAAACATTATTTTTCCAATATCTCATCTCTGCTCAAGCCTCTAACCCCAAGCGACTTTTTAATACATTTAAATCACTTCTTGTCCCTCCTTTCCCCAACCCACCAGCCTCTGTCAGTGCGCAAGATCTTGCTTCCTATTTCAAGTGCAAGATTGATAAGTTTCAAAATTAAATGGTATGCTCTTCCACAGCCAGTGACCTGCTCAATTCCCTGCCTGAACCCTCTAACACCTTCTCTTCATTTGATACCACAAATGAAGATTAAGTATCTGCACTCTTCTCATCTGCCTACTCTACTACCTCTCCCCTTGACTCTACACCCTCACAAATTAGTAAAGCTCTGTCTACTGTGCTCATCCCAACCTTAACTAATATCTGTAATCTCTCTCTACTGGTATCTTTCCTTCTCTGTACAAGCATGCAGTGATTACTCTTATTCTGAAAAAACAAAACAAAATTCTGACCCTAATGCTCTCTCAAACTACCGTCCTATCTCTCAGCTCCCATGCCCCTCCAAACTACTTCTTAAGAGACTTGCCTACACTCGCCTCACACACTTTCTTAACTCACACAGCTTACTGGACCCACTTCAGTCAGGATTTCGTGCCCAACACTCCACAGAGACAGCACTGACTAAGGTAGTGAATGATTTGGTCACTGCTAAATCTAAAGGCCATTAGTCACTACTTATTCTCCTTGATCTCTCCGCTGCTTTGACACTGTTGACCACTCTCTTCTCATACATACACTACAATCCCTAGGTCTTCAGGACACAGCCCTTTCTTGGTTCTCATCCTAGCTATCTAATCGCTTCTTCAGTGTTTATTTCTCCGAGTCCACCTCCTCTTCGCTACCTCTATCAGTTGGAGTACCGCAAGGCTCAGTCTTGGGTCCTCTGCTTTTCTCTATCTATACCATATCTCTTGGTAAACTAATCAGCTCTTTCGGATTTCAGTACCATCTGTATGCGGATGATACTCAAATCTACCTATCCTCCCCTGATTTGTCACCATCTGTATTGGGCCGTGTCACTGAATGCCTTTCTGCCATTTCATCTTGGATGACATCTCGCCACCTCTAACTTAATATTTCCAAAACAAAATTAATTATATTTCCACCGGCCAATAGTAGTTACCAACCTGATATCTCTATCACTGTTGAGAACTCTGCAATCACCCCTACCCCACAAGCTCGCTGCCTAGGTGTCATTCTTGACTATGAACTGTCCTTTGTTCCCCACATTCAATCTGTCTCAAGATCATGTTACATACATCTAAGAAACATATCCAAAATACGACCATATCTCACACAAGACACAGCAAAAACTCTAATCCATGTTCTCGTTATCTCCCGCATTGATTATTGTAATAGCCTCCTGACTGGTCTTCCCAATCCACTACAATCCATTTTGAATGCAGCTGCGAGGCTAATCTTCCTCGCTAGATGTTCATCGTCTGCAGATCCGCTCTGCCAGTCCCTCCACTGGTTACCGGTATTCTACCGTATTAAATATAAAATACTTTTACTTACATATAAGGCTATTAACCAAACTGGAACAACATACATCTCTTCACTCATCTCAAAATATCTCCCTACCCGACCTCTCCGCTCTGCACAAGATCTGCGTCTCTCATCCACACGCATTACTTGTTCACACTCAAAATTACAGGACTTTATCCGGGCTACACCCACTCTGTGGAATGCCCTCCCACGCACAATAAGACTCACTTCTAGTCTCCAAACCTTTAAACGTTCCCTGAAAACTCACCTCTTCAGACAAGCCTATCAAATTCCAGACCCACCCACATAACCTTCAGTGCTTCCCTATCTAATTACATCCTCTCTGTACAGTCCACATGACATCACATATCTTGTCTTTCTTTATTCTCACACCCTCCTGACCCTTGGCCAACATCACTGGGTGATCATATCATACAACCCATTAAGAACCTAGCAATCTGGTGGACCATTATGCAATAGGTAGCATCTATCCTTGTGCATCAATGCCTATTCCCTATAGATTGTAAACTTGCGAGCAGGGCCTTCCTACCTCGATGTCTGTCAGTTTTGTTCTACTACTGTTGTTCTAATTGTAAAGTGCAACGGAATCTGCTGCGCTATATAAGAAACGGTTAATAAATAAATAATAAATAACCCCCCCATCATCACAGCCAAACCCTAACCCTTCTGGCTATACTTACCTTTGGGATTCCGGCGTCAGTGTTCTGACAGGTGTCAAGATCCCGATAGCCGGTATCTTGTACGTATACCCTCTCCTGTATTTAAAATCACCATACCACCCAAACAGAAGTCTTTACTTACTCCCGCTAGTGCTGAAAGTGCTTTCAATTGCACAGTGTACTCTATAATGGACACAAACTTACAAAGGCTGTGTTCATCTTAGACTAATGAGGCACTTGAGTACTCAAATGAAGATATACCTTTTTTTGCAATACACAATAGTTCTGTGCTAAATAGAACGATTAGTTGCAACTGAGCTTTTGTGCTTCTTTTCACCGACAGAACTGCAGCCCTCAAATAACCCCAAAAAACTAAGTTTGAAAACATTTCCCAAACAAGCAGGTTGTGACCCAGGGGAAACTAATCCCACAGGATAAGCTATCTGCACTGCTGGAATGAGAAATAAACATGGGTTCATCATAAAACAAAAGATTGCTCTACAGAAATCCAGAACAAAAAATAAACGTACAAAGTTCTGTAGCCACATCAGAGATCCGGGATTCGGAAAAAGGCTTTTTTTTAAAAAAAAGATTCAAAAAATTGGATCTCACTGAATAGTATCAACATTTGGCCATTAGCTGATGGCATATGCTTATAAAAAACAGTGACATAGAAACAAAATCCTGCTGGCAGGACAGGCTTATTCCACATAAAGCTGTAACAGGTATGATGAAACCTTGCCCTGTGTGCCAACGTGTGTGCAACGTTCACTCATGTATGCCATTCGTCATCCTAATAATAATGGTATAAAAGACTGATTATGGGGTGTATTCAATACCTGTTGGAAACTGCCGTCTTGTCGGAAAGACGGCAGTTCCCGACAGGTTTAGGTCGGAAGGGGTTTCCGACTTATTCAATGCCGGCTGTTTTTGTCCGACAGGTCGGGAATTCACATGTGTATTGTTAGGAATGCGGCCAAACCCACAGGTTTTGGCCCCGGGTCCGACGTCAATCCGACTTTTTTTATATTGAATATTGACCGGTCGGATCCTTTCCGTCGCAAAGGATCTGACAGGTATTGAATATACCCCAATATGGTCAATGCGGAAAGTAACGCAAGTCTGCCATAATTAAACCCACCCTGCGGGAAATGCGAATATCCTTGGTGCAGGGGCTGGGTAGACACAAAGCTTGGTGGCGCGGCAGACTCGGGGCTGGGTGGCGCGGCAGACTCAGGGCTGGGTGGCGCGGCAGACTCAGGCGCAGGACTGGGTTCTCTAAACTGATTTTTTTTCCCCCCTTTATAACGATATACTTCACATTCTTTTATTAGGATGATATAATACACTTATGATAACATGTAAGGAGTTTGCATATCCACTCATTTATATATAAATCTACAATTAGCCAAGCCCACTCAGTATCTAGATTCCCATACAGAGATAATTACCGACCGTTCTAAGAAATCCTTAACGCCGGCTCCTCAGAGCTAATGAAACAGAATGGTCTACCCATGGTTTGTTGGGAGCTGAAGAAGAAGCGAGTAATAGGAAGAAATTATCTGAAAATTGCAGCTAAACCCAACCGTATCCAATTGCTGCGTCTCATCAGTGTAATGTTTTTTTTTTTTTTTAAATCATCCTAAAGTCAATTAAATAGCTTATTCCATATGATCTCCATGGGATCCAATCCAAAACAATGGTGCCGCGCCAGATGTCAAATGTAGATTGATATACTTTGTCAAAAAGGTATTTAAGATCCTCATGAGCAAGGGAGCAAAGCTGCAAATTTTAGTATCATTATCGGTTTTTGGACGTTCTAAGCGACACATAATAGCTACTTAATATTATCCACAATTACCCACAAGAGACCATGGAAAAAGAAAACCCACATGGGAAATTGTATAATATTCCACATAATCAAATAAGTCACGATGTTCTGAAAAAAGCAATTTGCGTTTCTGCAATTGTGCGGCTGCAAGTTCCAGAGTTTCTGCTTTGCCCAATAATCAAGATACAGTCCCCCGGTATCTTTTAATAGGAAAGTTAGTTTATATCTGCAATCATCGCGGGTACAGGTGAGGCACAAAGAACGGGCGGCATACGTTACCGATCTTTGTAGACGTTAGGGTATGGTTACTAAGTCACAATGAATTAAGGGTGTGGTACGATACGTGGACAGTGATGAAATGTCCACGTTATAATGTAGACATATCGTCATTGGTGGACTAGCTATGACTTGCAGCTATCAGAAGCAGGTAACGGCTCCAGCGCAACGGGTCCCGCCAGTCATGTGACTGAGGCCCACATTTATCAAGCCTTGGAGAGTGATAAATTGCATGGTGATAAAGTACAATCAGCTCCTAACTGTCATTTTCAAACACAGCCTGTAACATGGCAGTTAGGAGCTGATTGGTCGGGTACCATTTTGACTAAATCCCATGAATGAATACATTCCACACCCAAAGTCAAATGTATATAGAATGAGAACGTCAGGCCCCAGTGCTATACGGGGCATGGTCAAGGGTCTGGGGGTGTAACCAGTAAGCATGGCGCAATGTGATGGCGACATCCTCCGCTGATGCTTTGCCGCCGGGAAGAAGGCGAGGCTGTGACCATGAGTTGGCACAGGCTAGGGCTGGGTACTTTGTGCTTAACCCTCCCCTGGCGCCACGGCTTCTGGAATTTCTTACCTTAATATAAAACACACATACCTATACAAGCGCCATCTAGTGGTGGAAACATATATTGTACCTTTAAATTAAGAAGGCTTTTTAATATCCAACAGCGACTGTTCACGGATCAAAGGCAAACGCAGCTGGGGGGGGGGGGGGGGTTGGGGGGTTCCGGTTGCCTGGAAACCCCCCTCCTCTTGGCAAGTGGGTCAAATTATGACAATTGCAATGGTATATAATACAATTACTAGAGCTGCCGCCACATCATGCAGTTTAAGCTGCTGCACATGTCCTGGGGTAGAAGCTTCTTCTGCTTCTGAGGCCTCAATCAGTGTACCGGACCAGAGAGAAGCTCGCAGGAAGTAGAGACAGGAGCCTTACCATGAGGTGGGAGAATGTGTGCTTAGAAAGTACAGTACTGGTTCTATTATGTTTGTGCATTTATTTATTTATTTATTTATTTATTTATTATGGTATGTTTAACCTTTTCCTGACCACTTACATTATCTTATTTATATTAAATATGTTTTATACAGCCTATACTATAGACCATCTATAGTGTTAAATATTATTAAGTGTATTCCATGTTCCGTAGAGTGGGAGATAGTGGATTGCATTTGGAAACCCCTCTCTAGAAATCCTGCGTTTGCCACTGCTGACACTGGGGCCAAATGTAATCGCCCACAATTTGTGGGATCTGGTGTGATTCCAGAAAGATCGTCACTAGATTTAAAGCGACAATTAGTTTAAAAGGCAAAACTCACTTGGGTTCTCCTTTAAACTGATCGCAGCTTTAAATATAACGAGTACAGTATCTCGCCCGCTCCTGCCAATCACGCGCTTTTACAATGTGGCTCATAGTGCAGTTTACCAACTCATTCTGGATAAGCTCAGATTGTGTATTCTTTTAGTGGATTCCATTTAACATGGCGCTTGATCCGCCGTTACACCAGACACACACCTGGAATTTTCCTTTGCAAGACGTCATCCAGTGGCCGGCTGGGATTTGTCATTAATGAGGAAAACTGAAGGTCAGCTATACAATTAAAATGTGAGATAAGGAGGAGATGTAATTCTAACCATTAAGAAACTGCGGGGAATAAAGTGGATAATATACACAACTTATAAATAGCGCAATGTTTACTGTACATAGAACATAAAACATATGAATTGTTTACCAAGCTCGGGGAATTTTCCTGCGCTGCGTATTTACATTCAGAGGAAAACAGCTGGAAGCCTTTTCTTAGGAACAGTAATATCAGCTTCACCATCTTAATGAAGCAATTAGACAAGCACAGAATCCACAGATTACGATTCCCGGGGACAGTGTCAGACTTTAAAGCTGCGTACCTGGGAATGTCCCTATATTATTATTCTATTGTTAATTTATTGGACCCCAGGACAATAAATAAATAAAATTATCTTTGCCTGGATGCAGTTAATACCATATATTCTTAAGGTGGGTACACACTGGAAAGATCAATTGATCTGCAGATATATCTATGGACGGATCGGGCAGTGTGTTGTGCATGCACACTGCCTGATCCGTTGGGGACTGATGTCATGAACTGGGCGGGCGTGTACACACGCCCGCCCAGTTCAGTTGTCATTCACCGCCGGCCGCCTCAGCATGTGTACGGGCGGTCGGCCGACCGCCGTACACACACAGCGACGCGCCAATATATCGTTAGATATATTGGCCGTCGGCTGTGCTGCGGGGCCGACATGATACGTCTGTGAACGACGGAGTTCACAGACGTATCGGCCGTACACACTGGCCGACGTACCCGCGATATATCGGCCGTTCAAGAGAACGGTCGATATATCGACCAGTGTGTACGGGCCTTTATTCAGTACACATGATCTGATGTGGATCAGAGGACTCCAGCGTTCACCGAAACAGTACCGGATAGGACGCGCTTAGACGAACCTGCCCAGGAAAGGGGATCTCTAAGCCATTTTTAAACACTGGAAACTATGCTAAATGTAAAATGTGTACTTGCCAACTTTCGGAAAGCCACCGCTCCGGAACTGTCCCAGAGGGAGCCACCATGACAGATGGGCAAATGCAGGGTCGGACTGGCCCACAGGGGTACCAGGGAAACCACTGGTAGGCCCCACTGCCTGAGGGCCCGCTCCTTCCTCTCGGGATCAGGTTCCAGACTGGTGCACTTGTATTATACATGGTGGATATGTTGCATTACACTGCACAAGACTATTGTGCATTTCAAGCCTCTGTGGAGGCTGGCCACACCCCTACGTATGGGCCACTATCACTGCACCCCCTTCATGCCCCAGTCCAACACTGGGCAAATGCGTCATCAAAGATGCATTTCACAGTATTGTACAATGGAGGATTAAGGCACGAGGACACAATTCAATGAGAATGGTGTCATTAACCCCCTTGGGCACCATGCAGCAGACTTGACTATTGTCTTGGAAGTCAAGGGAACGGGCCTTTTTACTAAGATGTTACGTATCATGTACATACGTTACAGTCGGTGAATCAAACTTCTGTATAAAGTTCAAACACGTGAAAAACACAACAGGGCTTTTTTTTTTTATTTCAGATCAGAGCAAGGGGCAAAACCAGGCCAGTTTTAGATCTTGCTCCGAGCCTGTGATCTACTCATCATATGCTTGTTGTCACCTGTCATGGGGATACACAGAGTCTGAGAAAACAGGAATAGTTCTGTATGCCCAGTTATTATGTTGGACTGGATACTGTTTCGGGGTTTCAGCAGACAGCTATTGATGGAGGGAGCGGAGTATGAGGGATATAGGTTATGGGTGTGTGCGTCATGAAGGTTTTTATTTTTGCACATAAAAAATCATTATGCCCAACTTTACAGGAAAAAAAAAAGAAGATAATAATAATAATAATAAAGACAATAATATCCAACACACTTAACAACACTGCAGTGGAGGCAGGGACACTTAGAGGAGGGGGCCTATATGCAGAGTCCGGGTGGGCCTATATGCAGAGTCCGGGTGGGCGGTGGGCCCTCCCTTTCACAGCGAAGTAGACTCTGGCATTGTACCAGAGTCTACTGCGCAAGCACAGGTCTCCAGAAACATGGCGCCTGTCATGTTCTGGAGACCAAAACCCTACTGCACATACGTTAAGATAAGGAGAGGGCTGCCTAGGCACGAAATCTATATAAGGGTCTTGAATTTTTGTGATTGGTTGAAGTTGTCATCTGTTGCTAGGCAGATCAAGGTTTGTAGTAAGTTGTAATTGGTTAGGGCCAGTCTATCAGTGAGTATGGGGGCAGTGATTTTAGGGTATGTAAGAAGAAGCTTACCAGGATCATCCCACTTGTTGGTTTGGAAGACCACCCACCCTATTGGCTCTTAAATTTGGCTCTTTTCAATTTGGCTTACCAATACCGGTGTTTCAGAATTAGTGGGTGGGAAGGCGCTACTGGCCAGCGGTTACGCGTAGCATAAGTGGTGTTGTGGGGCACTTACCCCTTTTGAAGGACGGTGGGTGTGTCCTGTCCTTATGTTGGGGGAGCGATGGGCACTTCCTTGGGGAGCATCCTCACTGTGCTATAGTAAGGGGTGGTGAGACCTTCACAACACAGGTTATGCTGATCTACTATATAAAAGTGAAAATTTGTCCTTCTTTCTCTCTATACAAATCCAAAGTTACAAGTGAAGATGGTGAAACTTGGCACACGAGCGTATTAAAACACGGCGGAGGCAACTAAAAAAAATTAGAAATCCCTAGCACTGCTAGGGGGCGGGACATCAGGAGACAGCATAACTCCGGAATTGCTGGACCCATGTACTACAAAATTGGAACACATCTGCCTTACACTCTGGAAACAAACACTGTGGGGGGAAAACACCCCTAGCATTCCCAGGGGTGAGTCAGCAGCACTGAGTATTTCAGCATACAGCATAACTCTGGAATGCCTGGAGCAATTTACACCAAACTTGCTACACATATGACTTACCCCCACAGTGTTTGTTCCCAGAGTGTAACACACCACTAGCACCCCTAGGGGTGGGCCAGCAGCACAGAGTATATCAGGAGATGAGTGATGTGTCAGTGAGGACATGGCTGCATGTGACAGGGGCAGTGACATGATGTGAGGAGGGGAATGGAGGCAGCAGGAAGCCACAGACAGAGTTATATAGTTGGAGGAGCAGGGTCCCCAGCAGCACAGAGTATATCAGGAGATGAGTGATGTGTCAGTGAGGACAGGGCTGCATGTGACAGGGGCAATGACATGATGTGAGGAGGGGAATGGAGGCAGCAGGAAGCCACAGACTGAGAGTTATATAGTGGGAGGAGCAGGGTCCCCCAGCAGCACAGAGTATATCAGGAGATGAGTGATGTGTCAGTGAGGACAGGGCTGCATGTGACAGGGACAGTGACATGATGTGAGGAGGGGAATGGAGGCAGCAGGAAGTCACAGACTGAGAGTTATATAGTGGGAGGAGCAGGGTCCTCCAGCAGCACAGAGTATATCAGGAGATGAGTGATGTGTCAGTTAGGACAGGGCTGCATGTGACAGGGGCAGTGACATGATGTGAGGAGGGGAATGGAGGCAGCAGGAAGCCACAGACAGAGTTATATAGTGGGAGGAGCAGGGTCTCCAGCAGCACAGAGTATATCAGGAGATGAGTGATGTGTCAGTGAGGACAGGGCTGCATGTGACAGGGGCAGTGACATGATGTGAGGAGGGCAATGGAGGTAGCAGGAAGCCACAGACTGAGAGTTATATAGTGGCAGGAGCAGGGTCCCCCAGCAGCACAGAGTATATCAGGAGATGAGTGATGTGTCAGTGAGGACAGGGCTGCATGTGACAGGGGCAGTGACATGATGTGAGGAGGGGAATGGAGGCAGCAGGAAGCCACAGACTGAGAGTTATATAGTGGGAGGAGCAGGGTCCCCAGCAGCACAGAGTATATCAGGAGATGAGTGATGTGTCAGTGAGGACAGGGCTGCGTGTGACAGGGGCAGTGACATGATGTGAGGAGGGGAATGGAGGTAGCAGGAAGCCACAGACTGAGAGTTATATAGTGGCAGGAGCAGGGTCTCCAGCAGCACAGAGTATATCAGGAGATGAGTGATGTGTCAGTGAGGACAGGGCTGCATGTGACAGGGGCAGTGACATGATGTGAGGAGGGCAATGGAGGTAGCAGGAAGCCACAGACTGAGAGTTATATAGTGGGAGGAGCAGGGTCCCCAGCAGCACAGAGTATATCAGGAGATGAGTGATGTGTCAGTGAGGACAGGGCTGCATGTGACAGGGGCAGTGACATGATGTGAGGAGGGGAATGGACGCAGCAGGAAGCCACAGACTGAGAGTTATATAGTGGGAAGAGCAGGGTCCTTGGGGGACCAAAAAGGGGTCCGGCCACTACACAAAGTGCGTCAGGGAAGCAAGATATGCCTATATACCAGATCTCCAACCAATGTAAATTAACGAACAACTATCATTCTAATTTACCATCCTCATCCCGCAGCAAAGCGCAGCACGGGTATTCAGCTATCTGCAATGTTATTTATGCTGTGTGTTTAATATTTAAATTCATTTTTGTAAACAGACATTCTTAAAATCCCGGGCAACGCCGGATATTCCACCTAGTATACATATAGATGGAGCGTTTTTATAGTCGTCGCCATGTCAGTTGGGGCGTTTAGTCGCCGCCATTTTGTAAGATCTGTGACTTGCGCTGGTTAGTAGTAGCGTCTTCCTGGCCACCCGCTACGAATAAGGTCATTCCAGTTAATAAATTCAATGACCATTTAATCCAATGCAGTTGTGTGGTTATTTTTAGCGATAAGCTAGTTTATAGTGTACAGTTAATGTCAAGCACAATAAATTAATAGACGGCTGAGGGCTCATGTTGAGTTGACCCTAAATGCGGAGACGGCCACTTATGTGCCCAGCCGCAGATGGGAAAATTGTGTGTGCTCGACTCCTGACGCAAGAAGACTTTGACGATTGTCCGCTGTGTCTGGAACGGCGCCTACAGTACCAGTGAAGAACAGGCCGCATCCTGTGATTTTGCCAACTCATCATACGTAACTTGTAAATTGCATCTTTTGGTTTTAGACAAAATTTAAAAACTTACAGTCCGAGTGCAGATTGTATGGAACGCTATATGAGATGACCGTAAATACCGAATTCCACTGCAGGTCCCCGATACGCATGACGTAGGGACACATTTAGACATCGATTGGTTAAAAGACAAAAATAATCCTGGAAAACTGGGAGAATGACAGAGTACCGTGTGGGTGATGATAAATGGTTCATTGATGCTGAGAACTAATGAGACCTCTTCACCGCTAGCAGCTCGGAAGCAATTAGGCGACCTATTCCACATACATCTGTAATGTCCTAAATTAATATAGACGTCTGATCGAGACGGACGTTACATTTTGCATTCGTAGTATTCCTATACAGCAAAAAAAAATAACTTTCCCAATCTAAAGTGTAATCTTGCATGTATTAATGGACATTTGTTTCCCCCAGCACCCTGAATGATAACCGTAACCAGATATAAATCCCACATAATAATAGAATTCAGAGATCTTCGTTACACATATTGGCGCAAATGTGTGGTTAAGCCCCAAAGCCGCATCAAGGCGTCTCTGTACATTTGGGGTCCCTAGCGCTATATCTAGGTGCAGGGTGTGGCACCCCAAAACACCAGCATAAGCCAGAAAGCCAAGCGTAGCATACCAGTGAAAAAACTATAGTGTTAATAAATTAGTATTTAGGAAGCCGAAGCTATAGAGAAAGTGATACAAAAATGAAATGCAATTAAAACAGAGAAATAGTGTTAGAAAATTAATAAGTGAAAAGTGTTAATAGAATGTTTTTTCACTGGTATGCTACGCTGGACTTTCTGGCTTATGCTGGTGTTTTGGGGTGCCACACCGTGCACCTAGATATAGCGCTAGGGACCCCAAATGTACAGAGACGCCTTGATGCGGCTTTGGGGCTTAACCACACATTTGCGCCAATATGTGTAACGAAGATCTCTGAATTCTATTATTATGTGGGATTTATATCTGGTTACTGTTATCATTCAGGGTGCTGGGGGAAACAAATGCCTTTTTTTCTTGCTCAGAAATACCCCTCCCTTTCGAGCACCTGAATGATATCACTAAGCTAATTGAGCATCTACCAATATATATGTATTAATGGACACCAGGTGCGGTTCCCACACACCATACATCTTGGAAGAGATACTGTAGTGATTAAACATACAGAGATGATGTATGGAACGTCCGACCAACACACGGGTGAAACGGAAGACTCTCTGTGATGACTGTCCCTGTTGTATATGTCTGAGGAAAGTGCAAATTAATTAGGTTGCGCGAATGGTTATTGATGCGCTACATCCTTTGCTCCCGATCGGTACTCCTAGAAAAATGGACACAAATCAAATCCAGTATAAAACACTATCACAAATACACAGAGTCAGTATATATATGTATGTGCTCCGGTAATAGCAATGTGCTATGTTTTACATGACCCAGGTTTTCGCTTCCCAGCTGGAAACACTAAAAGTGTAGATGTGGCTCTTGACACTTTCAGAATGATAGATAAACTGCAATTGCCGCGGCAAAGTTTGTGCATAATTAGATTTAGTTCATTTGATCATTACAGCCGCAGCTGACAGATTTATGACTCGCTCCTGTGTACAAGTGGAGAGACAGAATGTGAACGCGTCCGCCAATAATATATTTTATTAAACAGGCGAGGAGGAAAAAATAAATTCCACGGAGCGTCTCATACCCTGTGTTAGGCTTTGGGATTAATGCGCCACTTAATGAAAGTTTTGCAAAATCAATGTTACAGTACGTTGGCCTATTGGGACATAGCTACAGAATGCAGTTATGCGCAATTAAGTCCAAACACACAGCCCATATTTTACGGTTATTATTACTTTTAAAGATAGTCGGTAATTACAGGATTTTTTTTTTCGTGGTTGGTAACCATATACACAGAACAGCAAATACTCGCACTTTGGGGCTAATTCAGAGAAGGACGCAGTGGCTGCACAAAATGATGCTAATCCCACAGGAGGTCCCACTGTCAGCATCTCAGATCCGACGACTGCGTCAGAAGACGTAGTATCGTTTCACCATCATGACCTTCAGCCGCAGCGCTGGCCATCTGAGTGGACTCGTTGGCAGCTACATCCCTGCTGCTGAGGCCAGTGTATCTGCGTCAGATGACGCAGTTACCAGCCTCCGCACGCGCTTCCGTTCTGTAAAACAGAGCTGCAGTAGCATTTGCGACACAGGCGTACTGCGGCTCAATCGCACTCACCCAAACATCCATCAGTAGGGAACGCTGCGCCTACTGCATCAGAGTCCTATATCCAGGGCCGTCTTTTCATCTGGGCTCAATGGGCAGTTGACCAAGGGCCCCAGGAGTATAAGGGCCCTAGGCTGAAAGCTGAGGGCCCCCTTTTTCCAAGGGTATCAGATTTTTTAAAATCGGCCCTGGGGAACTGGAGAGATCAGATGTCAAAGCAGTGGTCCCCACCCAGGCCTGTTAATTGCTCTTTCCAGCCAGATATCTCGGGTTCTGTCTGAGTTAAGGTGTGTACACGCGGTGAGATTCAGGCTAACCCCGATTCTCACTGCGCGATAGGGGCTAGGTCGGTATCGCAAGCATATAATGACTGTGCTTGCGATATTGGCTGTGTGCGATTTTGACTATCTTTTTTATGAGATAGTCAAAATTGACTTGCCTGCACAGTCTATCTAGGCTTGCGATGTCAACCGCGCATCGGCATCGCATCGGGATCGCAAGGTGACTTCACCTTGCGATCTGCACTAAGTTATGGTGAAAATCGTAAGAAAAAATCTCACCATGAGTATTACCCAAAAGCTGGGACTCTCCCCTTTTGGTGGACACTAGCAGCTTGTCTCTACTATGCCCAAAACCAGAGATATCAGCCTTCTAGCAGCTGGTCCCTGGTCCAGCTCCACACGCCTGGTATGCAGTTTTATATATTTGTCGGTGGATTGCTCTGGCTGCTGAACTCTGACCCCCAAGTCCCCAGAACATTCTGAAAGGTGTCCTCAGTAACCTCCTGAAAGGTGTCCCCAGTAACCTCCTGAAAGGTGTCCCCAGTAACCTCCTGAAAGGTGACCCCAGTACCTCCTGAAAGGTGTCCCCAGTATCTCATGAAAGGTGTCCCCAGTAACCTCCTGAAAGGTGTCCCCAGTAACCTCCTGAAAGGTGTCCCCAGTAACCTCTTGAAAGGTGTCCCCAGTAACCTCTTGAAAGGTGTCCCCAGTAACCCCCTGACAGGTGTCCCCAGTAACCTCTTGAAAGGTGTCCCCAGTAACCTCTTGAAAGGTGTCCCCAGTAACCTCTTGAAAGGTGTCCCCAGTAACCTCTTGAAAGGTGTCCCCAGTAACCTCCTGACAGGTGTCCCCAGTAACCTCCTGACAGGTGTCCCCAGTAACCTCCTGAAAGGTGTTCCCAGTACCTCCTGAAAGGTGTCCCCAGTACCTCCTGAAAGGTGTCCCCAGTACCTCCTGAAAGGTGGGACTCTCGTGTTTTATCCTATTGAAAGCTGCCCTCCTACCGGAAAATGGTGAATAATAAGCCCACTCCACTATCCAGCCCTCCCCCACGTATTACACCTATGTAATCATCGATAAAGCATTACTTAGCCGCTCTTCTTGCAGAAAGCCTTGGGCAACCAAGAGAATGATGGAAATTGGGAGTTTGAGGGATAAAAAGAAAAGAAAATGCCATTATGAACTTGGAACACACCCAACACTTTTCCTATGTATTATAAGGTCAGACATTTGAACGTCACCTGAGGTCCTTTCCCTTTGCAAATGTTTGATTCAGGTTACGGGTAAATTGGTGTTTGCATAATGTATACAATAAAGGCCATTACCTTCCCTGGGAGGTGATTATACAGAGAGCGAAAGGCCACAGCCGACGCCAGTTGCAGAGTGATAATAACGACACTGACCCATTGGACAGAAGCAATATATACTTAGGTTCCTCGTCTGAAATTTGTATCCCTGGAATCACAGTTTGACACAGAACAGTAACGCCAACTGAGAAATTATAGGTTTTTCTATGCTATTTCCTTCTCATTCACTTTATAATAAATTATAATTAATTGGTAACAGTTTGATAAGGATGCAGCGGATTCCGCCTGTTCTACTCTGGGGTTTGAGGGACATCAGACAGACTGCTCACACATAGGGTACATTGGGGGTCATTCCGAGTTGATCGCAGCTGTGCTAAATTTAGCACAGCTACGATCATGTTCCCGCCCGCCCGCATGTCTGTCCGCCCCCCCCCCCCCCCCCGCACAAGTACAAAAGCCTCGCACAGCGGCGATGCTTTTGTACTTGTTGAGTAACTCCCGGCCAGCGCAGCTCCTGTGGTTGGCCGGGAGTTGCTCATCGCAGCGGCTGTGTGCGACGTCACGCAGCCGTCCGACACCGCACGTTTCAGCCACGCCTGTGTTGGCCGGACCGCGCCCCCAAAACCGCCGTGCCGCCCCCTCCCGCCCAGCGACCGCCTATGCCTGTCAATCAGGCAGAGGCGATCGCTAGGGAACGACGTCCTTCGGCCGTCCGGCATGTGCCGGCGCACGCGCTGCTCCGACCCGATCGCTGTGCTGCGATAAACTGCAGCGAGCGATCGGGTCGGAATGACCCCCATTATATTGTCACAGTTCCCCTATGCCTAGAGAAATTATGTTATAGGGGTACTTCCTAAAGTCTTATAAAGTGACCCAACCAAAGTTATGAGACTTCTAATGAGTTCATTCAACTTTTTATTTTATTTTCTGTACAGCGAGAGTTACTAGTCACAGTCAGGGATGTATTTAACACATAGGAAGACCTAGCACACGCCTGGGGAGGGAATGCGGTCAAATTACCTACAACCATTGACCGAAATTCAGCTATTTAAAATGTCGACAGGTCAAAAAGTCGACACAAGTTTTTCATGATTTTTTTTTCATTGAAACCGACTTGTTCATACTTTCGCATCCCAGTGGACCTGGAAAGGGATTACAATAGTATTATGCGGGTGGTCTTCAGGTTGCCGACTGTTGGGATCCCGGCGCACAGTATACCGGCGACGGAATCCCGACAGCCGGCATACCGACAGTTTATCTCCCTCGTGGGGGTCCACAACCCCCTGGAGGGAGAATAAATAGCATGGCGCGCATAGCGTGCCACCGTGACCGCAGCGTGCCGAGCGCAGCGAGCCCGCAAGGGGCTCATTTGAGCTCACCATGCTGTCGGTATGCCGGCGGTTGGGGTTCCGGCGCCAGTATGCTGGTCGCTGGGAGCCCGGCTGCCGGCATACCATACCCGTATTATAAAAGCCATGCCAGGGGATGCGGTACACTGCATACGGGATCCATGTCGACCTATGCCGACATACACATAAATATATGAAAAACCAGTCTACTTTTTGACATGTCGACATTTTAAATGTCAGTATTTTGACCTCGTGGTTTTTTTTTTTACCTTCGGGATTTCGATTGTAGGTATTTCATACTAAACCCCTGGGGAGGACCACAGAAATGAGTTTATATCGTTATTAGTTACTTGTATTTGTGTTTTTCGTCATGAAGAGATCTTGGGGAGGAAGGTGCAGGGGTACAAGGTTCCAGATCACGTCAGCGTGGCCCTGCTATATAATGGCGCATTATACAGTAAGGGGCGAAGCAGTTGACATGATTCTGTGCAAATCACATAATTCAAGCCCCCGGACCGCCAATTTTACTGGGAAAGTGGTCGGAATCCAGAAGGCGGTGTCTAGTCGTCCGTAATGCCGGATATGTTACCCAGTCAGTAGCAACTAGGAGTAACTTGTATTTATATCTCTGCCGAAGCCACCTTCGTGCAGACATGTACAAATGACAATTTAGAAGAAAAGATAAAAAATCTGACCTAATATATCAAGATTTTCTAAATAATTAATTGCAAATTGTAATGGTCATTACCTGCGGTAACCTCTCACCACCGCAATGGGTTTGGAGGAACACGTGAGGAGACGGAAGGGTTACATTCCACGCTTCGTTGCATAATCTCTAAAAAAAATTCTCATAAAAATAAAAAAAGTTGATGGTTTGTAAATAAAATTGCAGCATGAAAAAAAATGGGGACTGTGGGAGTCTGGGAACAGCTTGTGTACAAGTTTTGTCAGGAGATGCCAAGTTTGGCCATTTACAGGAATTACAACTGAAATCCATGTGAACATAAATATTCAGTTTGATAGCACACAGCTGTCTGTTTATCTTCCAGCCGAGGTGAAACGCGTCCTACAGCAATACAGAATACGGGGCTTTAAAACACCGGCACAGGGATATTTTTCTCTTAAAGTGTACCTGTCACCTGCTGCACATGCTGTGGAGGCTGCCAGTTTGTGCAAATGAGGCACAGAATGCCTCTTGCCTCAATTACATCACTGGTTCCTAGTGAACCAGAGGGTGCAATTTTGTCCCATTCTTCTTTTGTTGTTGTTGACATAACACAAATAAGTCTATCTTGAAAGGGTAGGATATATTATTCAGATACCTGAGGAAGGGGGGGGGGGGGTGCTAAGTATTGGGGACAGAGGCTTATCAAGTTAGCCCCAGCCCCAAGTTATTGTGGTAATACGCTCTCCAGTATTAAAGGATTTACGCACTCATGATGGAATGGGGCCGCTCCCTTCCATAAATACCACACTGTCGCAGCCCTAGATGCCAGGCCAAATATACATTTGTATAAAAATAGCCCTACGTCACATTTAGTCCAGATTTACACTTTAAATCGTCTCATATCTCCTAGTGATGAGCGGGTTCGGTTTCTCGGAATCCGAACCCGCCGAACTTCAGCTTTTTTTACACGGGGCCGAGCAGGCTCGGATCCTCCCGCCTTGCTCGGTTAACCCGAGCGCGCCCGAACGTCATCATCCCGCTGTCGGATTCTCGCGAGGCTCGGATTCTATCGCGAGACTCGGATTCTATATAAGGAGCCGCGCGTCGCCGCCATTTTCACACGTGCATTGAGATTGATAGGGAGAGGACGTGGCTGGCGTCCTCTCCGTTTATAGAGAAGAGAGTAGAGAGTTAGAGACACTATTTACTAATTTTGGGGAGCATATTAGGACTGGAGTACTAGTACTTGCTGATAGTGTGACCAGTGACCATTGACCACCAGTTTAATTAATCCGTTCTCTGCCTGAAAAAAAACGATACACAGTGTGACACAGTCACATACCATATCTGTGCTCAGCCTCAGTGTGCTGCATCATATGTAATACTGTATATCTGACTGTGCTGAGTGCTCACTGCTCACACAGCTTAATTGTGGGGGAGACTGGGGAGCAGTTAGAGCAGGAGTACATAAATAATATATTTTAAGTACAGTGCACACTTTTGCTGCCAGAGTGCCACACTGCCAGTGTGACTGACCAGTGACCACACTGACCACCAGTATATTGTGATTGTCTGCTTAGGACGGAGTACTACTTGCTGATAGTGTGACCAGTGACCAGTGACCACCACCAGTTTAATTAATCCGTTCTCTGCCTGAAAAAAAACGATACACAGTGTGACACAGTCACATACCATATCTGTGCTCAGCCTCAGTGTGCTGCATCATATGTAATACTGTATATCATTATCTGACTGTGCTGAGTGCTCACTGCTCACACAGCTTAATTGTGGGGGAGACTGGGGAGCAGTTATAGCAGGAGTACATATTTTAAGTACAGTGCACACTTTTGCTGCCAGAGTGCCACTGCCAGTGTGACTGACCAGTGACCACTGACCACCAGTATATTGTGATTGTCTGCTGACCACCAGTATATTGTGATTGTCTGCCTGAAAAAGATAAACACTCGTCGTGTGGTGTTTTTATAAACGCATTCTGTGTCCAGCAGGTCCGTCATTACATAATATATACCTGTCCGGCTGCAGTACTAGTGTGATATATATATATATATATATATATATATATATATATATATATATAATTTTATCTCATTATCATCCAGTCTATATTAGCAGCAGACACAGTACGGTAGTCCACGGCTGTAGCTACCTCTGTGTCGGCAGTCGCTCGTCCATCCATAATTGTATACCACCTACCCGTGTTTTTTTTTTTCTATCTTCTTGATACTAGTAGCTTACTTTAGGAGTCTGCAGTGCTGACAGACAGTGTCCAGCAGGTCCGTCATTACATAATATATACCTGTCCGGCTGCAGTACTAGTGTGATATATATATATATTTTAATTTTATCTCATTATCATCCAGTCTATATTAGCAGCAGACACAGTACGGTAGTCCACGGCTGTAGCTACCTCTGTGTCGGCAGTCGCTCGTCATCCATAAGTATACTAGTATCCATCCATCTCCATTGTTTACCTGAGGTGCCTTTTAGTTGTGCCTATTAAAATATGGAGAACAAAAATGTTGAGGTTCCAAAAATAGGGAAAGATCAAGATCCACTTCCACCTCGTGCTGAAGCTGCTGCCACTAGTCATGGCCGAGACGATGAAATTCCATCAACGTCGTCTGCCAAGGCCGATGCCCAATGTCATAGTACAGAGCATGTAAAATCCAAAACACCAAATATCAGTAAAAAAAGGACTCAAAAATCCAAAATAAAATTGTCGGAGGAGAAGCGTAAACTTGCCAATATGCCATTTACCACACGGAGTGGCAAGGAACGGCTGAGGCCCCGGCCTATGTTCATGGCTAGTGGTTCAGCTTCACATGAGGATGGAAGCACTCAGCCTCTCGCTAGAAAAATGAAAAGACTCAAGCTGGCAAAAGCACAGCAAAGAACTGTGCGTTCTTCGAAATCCCAAATCCACAAGGAGAGTCCAATTGTGTCGGTTGCGATGCCTGACCTTCCCAACACTGGACGTGAAGAGCATGCGCCTTCCACCATTTGCACGCCCCCTGCAAGTGCTGGAAGGAGCACCCGCAGTCCAGTTCCTGATAGTCAGATTGAAGATGTCAGTGTTGAAGTACACCAGGATGAGGAAGAAATGGGTGTTGCTGGCGCTGGGGAGGAAATTGACAAGGAGGATTCTGATGGTGAGGTGGTTTGTTTAAGTCAGGCACCCGGGGAGACACCTGTTGTCCGTGGGAGGAATATGGCCATTGACATGCCTGGTGAAAATACCAAAAAAATCAGCTCTTCGGTGTGGAAGTATTTCAACAGAAATGCGGACAACATTTGTCAAGCCGTGTGTTGCCTTTGTCAAGCTGTAATAAGTAGGGGTAAGGACGTTAACCACCTCGGAACATCCTCCCTTATACGTCACCTGCAGCGCATTCATAATAAGTCAGTGACAAGTTCAAAAACTTTGGGCGACAGCGGAAGCAGTCCACTGACCAGTAAATCCCTTCCTCTTGTAACCAAGCTCACGCAAACCACCCCACCAACTCCCTCAGTGTCAATTTCCTCCTTCCCCAGGAATGCCAATAGTCCTGCAGGCCATGTCACTGGCAATTCTGACGAGTCCTCTCCTGCCTGGGATTCCTCCGATGCATCCTTGCGTGTAACGCCTACTGCTGCTGGCGCTGCTGTTGTTGCTGCTGGGAGTCGATGGTCATCCCAGAGGGGAAGTCGTAAGACCACTTTTACTACTTCCACCAAGCAATTGACTGTCCAACAGTCCTTTGCGAGGAAGATGAAATATCACAGCAGTCATCCAGCTGCAAAGCGGATAACTGAGGCCTTGGCATCCTGGGCGGTGAGAAACGTGGTTCCGGTATCCATCATTACTGCAGAGCCAACTAGAGACTTGTTGGAGGTACTGTGTCCCCGGTACCAAATACCATCTAGGTTCCATTTCTCTAGGCAGGCGATACCGAAAATGTACACAGACCTCAGAAAAAGAGTCACCAGTGTCCTAAAAATGCAGCTGTACCCAATGTCCACTTAACCACGGACATGTGGACAAGTGGAGCAGGGCAGGGTCAGGACTATATGACTGTGACAGCCCACTGGGTAGATGTATGGACTCCCGCCGCAAGAACAGCAGCGGCGGCACCAGTAGCAGCATCTCGCAAACGCCAACTCTTTCCTAGGCAGGCTACGCTTTGTATCACCGGTTTCCAGAATACGCACACAGCTGAAAACCTCTTACGGCAACTGAGGAAGATCATCGCGGAATGGCTTACCCCAATTGGACTCTCCTGTGGATTTGTGGCATCGGACAACGCCAGCAATATTGTGTGTGCATTAAATATGGGCAAATTCCAGCACGTCCCATGTTTTGCACATACCTTGAATTTGGTGGTGCAGAATTATTTAAAAAACGAGAGGGGCGTGCAAGAGATGCTGTCGGTGGCCAGAAGAATTGCGGGACACTTTCGGCGTACAGGCACCACGTACAGAAGACTGGAGCACCACCAAAAACGCCTGAACCTGCCCTGCCATCATCTGAAGCAAGAAGTGGTAACGAGGTGGAATTCAACCCTCTATATGCTTCAGAGGTTGGAGGAGCAGCAAAAGGCCATTCAAGCCTATACAATTGAGCACGATATAGGAGGTGGAATGTACCTGTCTCAAGCGCAGTGGAGAATGATTTCAACGTTGTGCAAGGTTCTGCTGCCCTTTGAACTTGCCACACGTGAAGTCAGTTCAGACACTGCCAGCCTGAGTCAGGTCATTCCCCTCATCAGGCTTTTGCAGAAGAGGCTGGAGACATTGAAGGAGGAGCTAAGACAGAGCGATTCCGCTAGGCATGTGGGACTTGTGGATGGAGCCCTTAATTCGCTTAACAAGGATTCACGGGTGGTCAATCTGTTGAAATCAGAGCACTACATTTTGGCCACCGTGCTCGATCCTAGATTTAAAACCTACCTTGGATCTCTCTTTCCGGCAGACACAAGTCTGCTGGGGTTCAAAGACCTGCTGGTGAGAAAATTGTCAAGTCAAGCGGAACGCGACCTGTCAACATCTCCTCCTTCACATTCTCCCGCAACTGGGGGTGCGAGGAAAAGGCTCAGAATTCCGAGCCCACCCGCTGGCGGTGATGCAGGGCAGTCTGGAGCGACTGCTGATGCTGACATCTGGTCCGGACTGAAGGACCTGCCAACGATTACGGACATGTCGTCTACTGGCACTGCATATGATTCTCTCCCCATTGAAAGAATGGTGGAGGATTATATGAGTGACCGCATCCAAGTAGGCACGTCAGACAGTCCGTACTTATACTGGCAGGAAAAAGAGGCAATTTGGAGGCCCTTGCACAAACTGGCTTTATTCTACCTAAGTTGCCCTCCCACAAGTGTGTACTCCGAAAGAGTGTTTAGTGCCGCCGCTCACTTTGTCAGCAATCGGCGTACGAGGTTACTTCCAGAAAATGTGGAGAAGATGATGTTCATTAAAATGAATTATAATCAATTCCTCCGTGGAGACATTGACCAGCAGCAATTGCCTCCATAAAGTACACAGGGAGCTGAGATGGTGGATTCCAGTGGGGACGAATTGATAATCTGTGAGGAGGGGGATGTACACGGTGATATATCGGAGGATGATGATGAGGTGGACATCTTGCCTCTGTAGAGCCAGTTTGTGCAAGGAGAGATTAATTGCTTCTTTTTTGGTGGGGGTCCAAACCAACCCGTCATTTCAGTCACAGTCGTGTGGCAGACCCTGTCACTGAAATGATGGGTTGGTTAAAGTGTGCATGTCCTGTTTATACAACATAAGGGTGGGTGGGAGGGCCCAAGGACAATTCCATCTTGCACCTCTTTTTTCTTTAATTTTTCTTTGCGTCATGTGCTGTTTGGAGAGTATTTTTTTGAAGGGCCATCCTGCGTGACACTGCAGTGCCACTCCTAGATGGGCCAGGTGTTTGTGTCAGCCACTAGGGTCGCTTAGCTTACTCACACAGCTACCTCATTGCGCCTCTTTTTTTCTTTGCGTCATGTGCTGTTTGGGGAGTAGTTTTTTGAAGGGCCAGCCTGCGTGACACTGCAGTGCCACTCCTAGATGGGCCAGGTGTTTGTGTCGGCCACTAGGGTCGCTTAGCTTACTCACACAGCTACCTCATTGTGCCTCTTTTTTTCTTTGCGTCATGTGCTGTTTGGGGAGTAGTTTTTTGAAGGGCCAGCCTGCGTGACACTGCAGTGCCACTCGTAGATGGGCCAGGTGTTTGTGTCGGCCACTTGGGTCGTTGAGCTTAGTCACACAGCTACCTCATTGCGCCTCTTTTTTTCTTTGCGTCATGTGCTGTTTGGGGAGTGTTTTTTGGAAGGGCCATCCTGCGTGACACTGCAGTGCCACTCCTAGATGGGCCAGGTGTTTGTGTCGGCCACTTGGGTCGCTCAGCTTAGTCATCCAGCGACCTCGGTGCAAATTTTAGGACTAAAAATAATATTGTGAGGTGTGAGGTGTTCAGAATAGACTGAAAATGAGTGGAAATTATGGTTTTTGAGGTTAATAATACTTTGAGATCAAAATGACCCCCAAATTCTATGATTTAAGCTGTTTTTTAGGTTTTTTTAAAAAAACACCCGAATCCAAAACACACCCGAATCCGACAAAAAAAATTCGGTGAGGTTTTGCCAAAACGCGTTCGAACCCAAAACACGGCCGCGGAACCGAACCCAAAACCAAAACCCGAAAAATTTCAAGTGCACATCCCTAATATCTCCCAAATAAAATAAACCCACATTACTGTATATAAACGTCCACAATTATCACAACTTAGAGAGTGGTATAGTGGAGAGAGATAAGCTACAGTAGCAACCAATCAGCTCCTAACTGATATTTCTCAACCCCAGCCTGCAACACGGCAGTGAGGAGCTGATTGACTGGTACTTTATCTCTTTCCAAATCTTAATACATCTGCTCCTTGCATCGGTTCCTTGCAGAGAGGCATCTTGGATCGTGTGGATTGTGAAAGTGCTTTAGACCCAGGAAAGGGCAGCAGGAGAGAAGATGACAACGACGCGTAAAGAGACGACACACAAGGGCTATTGATGCTAAACTATGCAGGGATACAACAGTGCATCAGTATGTATAGCACCCCATACAGTATCGTCTACATGGCCTCGGGGAATGGTCACATGGGACACGATCGGGGGGAGGACGCTGGGAATAGTCAATGTGCAGTAAAAAAAAGGATGTTATTGGTATTAAAATGACTTATAATTCACAGTGTTTCTAAACAATTAAAAAGCGAAGCTCGCAATTTCATTGTCAGCTTTACATGACAATAAACCTGTGATATAACACACACGTGTTTATGTATATAGGGCTTAATTCAAGGTTGATTGCAAAATAACATTTTCCTCTAATGGGCAAAACCATGTGCACTGCAGGGGGGCAGATGTAACATGTGCAGAGAGAGTTAGATTTGGGTGTGGTGTGTTCAAACTGAAATCTAAATTTCAGTGTAAAAATAAAGCAGCCAGTATTTACCCTGCACAGAAACAACATAACCCACCCAAATCTAACTCTCTCTGCACATGTTACATCTGCCCCACCTGCAGTGCACATGGTTTTTTCCCCATTAAGGGAAAATGTTATTTTGCAATCAACCTTGAATTAGCCTCATAATACTGTACACGAGTATACAGACAGGTGGATTTAGTTACTCACGCACACAAATACTGTACATTGTATACACGTTTGTATATATTCTATGTTTTTGCACACTTCCAACACTTATTCCACACAGGACAGAGCAGGGTATAGAAAGTGTTGCATAAAATAAATAGTAAATATTGTGTCAATTACAAGATTAATAAATAAATAAACACATTCACAAATATTTTTATTAAAGTTTCCCACTATGACAAAAACAATTCTAAGTGAATATGACACTGTGTATCACAAATATACCACCAAAGTCAATTTGTGGATCCCAGGGCAGTCACTAGGTCACAGTTCCTACCATTAATTTAGATGCACGCAGCAACCATCCAGCAATTACAGCAGCTTGTATCAGGCTAGAACAACTTCTGCAAATGTTGGTCTTTCTGCTAGGGTTTAAAATGCATTGCACCTTCATGCAACCTTAGCAAAGGATCCATACTGCTAGCTTGAATTTAGCATTTGAAAGCTTGGCATGCACAGGAGGCCAGCTGCCATATTGCATACACCACCAATTAGGGAGGCCAAGCTCTGGATCGGCGGGATCCAAGGATTTAGGGCCAAAAACGTCCGGGTCAAATCCCGGGGATTGAGGGATCAGCGTTGAGTGTCCACAGGACGCTCAGATGCTGCCCGGCTTCCTCCTTCCGGCTCCCCAGCGCAGCGTGAGAGGTCACACTGCGCCACCGCCGCTGGGGGAGAGACAGACAGTGTGGACTTTCCCACCCGCTGTATATGGTTAGTTATGTGTGTGGGGCAGGGTGGGGCGAGGGGGCGGCCACATAGTTAAAGGCCAATCCCGAGTATCTCGGGATTGACCATTTTTCAATCCCGATACCCGGGATTTAAAAAATGGCCCGGGATTGGCCTCCCTACCATTCTGCTTTTCGGCACTGTCCCACCATCCCAAACATGCAGGGCCGTCTTTTCATATGGGCTCAAAGGGTACTTGCCCAAGGGCCCCAGGAGTATAAGGGTTCTAGGCTGATAGCAGAGTGTCCCCTCTTTCCAGGGGTTCCAGATTTTTGAAAATCGGCCCTGGGGAACCGGAGATATCAGATGTCAAAGCAGTGGTCCCAATCCAAGCCTGTTAATTGCTCTTCACAGCCAGATATTTCAGGTTCTGTCTGACTTAGAGTTTAGAGGGTATAATCCAAAAGCTGGGACTCTCCCCATTCAGTGGACACTGGCAGCTTGTCTCTACTATGCCCAGAACCAGAGATATCAGCCTTCCAGCAGCTGCTCCCTGCTCCAGCTACACACGCCTGGTATGCAGTTTTATATTTGTTGGTGGATTGCTCTGGCTCCCTAACTCTGACCCGCAAGTCCCCAGTACCTCCTGAAAGGTGTCCCCCAGTACCTCCTGAAAGGTGACCCCCAGTACCTCCTGAAAGGTGACCCCCAGTACCTCCTGAAAGGTGACCCCCAGTACCTCCTGAAAGGTGTCCCCAGTACCTCCTGAAAGGTGACCCCCAGTACCTCCTGAAAGGTGACCCCCAGTACCTCCTGAAAGGTGACCCCCAGTACCTCATGAAAGGTGTCCCCAGTACCTCCTGAAAGGTGACCCCAGTACCTCCTGAAAGGTGTCCCCAGTACCTCCTGAAAGGTATCCCCAGTACCTCCTGAAAGGTGTCCCCAGTACCTCCTGAAAGGTGTCCCCAGTACCTCCTGAAAGGTGACCCCCAGTACCTCCTGAAAGGTGACCCCCAGTACCTCCTGAAAGGTGACCCCCAGTACCTCCTGAAAGGTGTCCCCAGTACCTCCTGAAAGGTGACCCCCAGTACCTCCTGAAAGGTGACCCCCAGTACCTCCTGAAAGGTGACCCCCAGTACCTCATGAAAGGTGTCCCCAGTACCTCCTGAAAGGTGACCCCAGTACCTCCTGAAAGGTGTCCCCAGTACCTCCTGAAAGGTATCCCCAGTACCTCCTGAAAGGTGTCCCCAGTACCTCCTGAAAGGTGTCCCCAGTACCTCCTGAAAGGTGTCCCCAGTACCTCCTGAAAGGTATCCCCAGTACCTCCTGAAAGGTGTCCCCAGTACCTCCTGAAAGGTGTCCCCAGTACCTCCTGAAAGGTGGGACTCTCTATTGTATTACCCCATTGAAAGCTAAGAAATCTATTCCCATTATCTGCAGTCAGGCAAGCTGCCTTCCCACCGGAAAATGATGAATATTAAGCCCACTCCACTATCCACCCTTCCCCTACGTATTAACACCCCCTACCACCCTGGAAGTTATGTACCGGGGGCCCCTTCATTGAGCCCAATGCCCCCTCTACAGTTTAGCCCCATCTGTGCAGTAATGGAGTAATTAGCAGAAATTACTGCTCCAGGTCCTACATGTTGAGCGGAAGATAGAACACCCCCTACCACCCGAGGGACATCAAAGCTGCCGCTGATAGCACCCCCCACCCCTACCGCTGGAGGATGGGTAGTGGCCCCAGTGCATTGCTGTGCCCAGGGGCCTACACTGCTGTTAAGACGGCCCTGCACACATGGGCCATAGTGTCACTTGCACCAGTATATCCCGCTCCAGGTGCACTCAGATGATGGCAATGATTGTCATGCCAAGCGCACAGAGAGGGGGCAGATGATCTGCAGAGGTGCGTACAGTTCTGTATAAGGGCGAGTATACGCATTTAGTACCGTGTGCGCAATGCAGAAGCATCTATAGCCGATCTGCACGAATCCAACTGCCCTGCTGCCGATTCCTGCGCGGTAGAGCAAAATCGCTACCCGCGGCACGCTCTCATCCAAAACCCAGTAAAGACCGGCTGACACAGATACTGTAATTCCAGCCGCGCACACCGCTGAGGGGTAGAGTCTGGGATAATATCATCATCATCGCATTCTGCCAACATGAAACAATCAGATCAAACAAACCGAAACAGGCTTCAAAAAATGATCGCCCTTCACGAATTGTAACTTCAAGAAAAATACAGTTCCGCTATATTTTTTATTTTCACATATTTTTTTTTTTAAACCCAAAATGACGGATTTAATCCAAGGCTTCAGCACGGATGCTGTGTATAATATTTTATGACTTTCTTTCCCCTTTCCTGTTGTACATGGAGACCTCTTGTGGAGGCTTGCTAAATATCCAAAAGATTTCTGTTCAAATGTTACGCTGACGATAGGTACAATGCCATCTTAATCACTGATCAATAATAGACTGCTTCACTACACGGCCTGGAAGACCAATTCCATCTAACAAAAATTAATAGTGAACATTTTCACGCTGGAAGGAATTACAGCTGCACATAAACCCGTGTGATGTAGAGGATCCTATTTCCATCTCTCAGACATCAGAGGGTAGTTCAAAATCAAATATTCCAGATCAGAGAGGACGTCTGTGCTTATTGCAATGCAGGCAGACTGTAAAGAAGAAAAGGGTCGCTTCTCTGGGAAACTTAGCCGCAGGCTTTGCCTCCTGCGCATTCCTCTGCGTTACCCGCTGCATGTCTGATATTAGGAAGTTGGAAACCACAGGCCGACACAAGGAGAAACACTCGGAGGCTTTGTTCCTTGCAGAGGCATCTTGGATCTTGTAGATTGTGAAAGTGCTTTAGACCCAGGAAAGGGCAGCAGGAGAGAAGACGACGACGCGTAGAGAGGCGACACACAAGGGCTATTGATGCTAAACTATGCAGGGATACAACAGTGCATCAGTATGTAAAGCACCCCATACTGTATCGTCTACATGGCCTCGGGGGGAGATGGCACCGCTATGAATGATCAGAGAGAAACTGGCCGGGGTAAGGGCACTGGGTGGGAATTAGGGAAGACTGCGTCAACGTGAAGTGATAAAGGATTCTACTAGAATTAAAACACTTTCTGAACAATGAAAAAGTGAAGCTTGCAATTTCATTGTCCATCGGCGATATAATATCTTTATTAAATACTCATCGTTTTGTGTATAATACACACACACACACACACACACACACACACACACGTGTCTTTATGCATATTGGACCTCATTCAGCAAGGATTGCAGTTGCTGCGATCAAATAGTTGCCGTCCCGAAACAGAAAAAATGCCCATTGCATAAATTGCGAATGCATCGCAATATGCACGCCGATCGCAAAACCATACGCAATTCCTGGAATATGGAAGATTTTTCCTACCTGCACCAAGCAAGGTCATCCACAATTCTTGCGACAACAGAGGCTGGAAGTGGTCTGCGCTGACGTCAGAGACCCTCCTTAAAAATACCTGGGCACGACTTCATTTTTTTTTCCGGCGCACCTAGAAAACGGCAGATTTCCGCCCAGAAATGCAGACTTCCTGTCAGTCAAGCAGCGGCTGCATTGCGATCAGAATGTGTACTCAATTTCTCTCCCTATTTTGGCTCACACAAGCACAATGCGATATATATACTTATTTTTTTTACGATTATACTGTACATTCCATCATATATGTAAAATATCTATAGCATATACTGCTTCAATACATTTGGAAGGTGATCACTTGACTCTTCAGAAAATGTAACATTTAGCGGAGAGCAGCAATATCACATGTATGTATATCACAATGTAAGCTATGATGGAACGTATGGAAGTCCTTTGCATTTTAATTAGCATTTATTCATGTATGCAGTGTTAGTAAATACCGCTCTGCATGCCATAAGTGCGGTGTGAATCGCATGCAATATACAATACATCCGGCTGAGAGCAGAGATCACACGTTCAGTGTTCTGACTGTCTGCTTATACATCATCCCTTCCCGGCTGCAGCTCTGAATATACAGCAAATATATACAGTGGGTGCATTTTATACAAATACTGCAGCGTTGTTACATGATATTTTCAGGTACTGTATCATTATGATATATACATAGTATTACATACAGGGAAGCCAAGTGTCTAATACTTCAGCTCACAACATTCCCCGTCATGTGTTTCACTGGGAATTGAATTTGGGGGCATACAGATAGCATGGAGGTAGGGGGTGGTATGGTTCTGTAAGGTCAGGGGGGGCTAAACCTTGTATTTTACTCTGTACAGAACAGTAATAAATGATTTAATGGGACATTTATTATTTACTAACTGACATTACATATTTTACATCACTGCGCGGCGGAAAGAGAAATCCAGTTTCCAACATAAATATTTGAACGGTCGTTTCCTAGGAGTCATTTTTCCGACTGTCCATGGCGGGTAAGGACGGGCAGACTACAAATATAAAAGTTATTTTTTTAATTTCACTCATAACATCTAAAATATACTCTCTAGTAAAGTAAGTATTCTCTCTCTTTCCACTTCTAGAATACCTACTGAATCTGTTTCCTCTATTGTTTGCATAGACTAAGGGGGTCTATTTATTAACATTATTTTTACATTGTTTTCACATTATTTTAGTATCACCTGAATGTAATAAAGGGCATTTGGAGCAGATTTCATGAAAACTGCTCCAAACCCTTTAATTCACTTTTTTTTTTAGTAACCCACATCGCATTCCCCCCATACTTATAATGGGAAATGTGATGTGGCCAAAGATACTAAAAAAAAAATTAAAATAAAAAAATACCGCAGCGAGCCCTGTGATAATCTCAGCTCAGGCTGGCGAGTTCACAGGGCAGCACTGCGATAATGTGGCATTTGCCCAGCGGTCTCTGCCCCTGGCAGAGAAAGCTGAGCGGGGACCCGGCAGAGTGATCAGCTATGTGTGTCCGATGGACGCAAGCTGATCACAGTGTAAAAAAAAAAAAGGAAAAAAGCTCCCCCCAAAAAACCACACTCACCTGTCCAGGGAGCCGGTGTCCGCTGCTCTGGTGAGCGCTGCCGGGCTCCGGTGCGCCCATATGCTGTGCTGTGACCCCGGTGCAGTAAAGTGACGCTGCAAAGCGGCAGCGCACTTTACAGCACCGGGGGTCACAGCGCAAAAGAAGGACCCTGGAACCTCCTGAAGCAGCGCGGACCGGCTCCCTGGACAGGCGAGTATATTATCCTGCTTTAGGGGGGTGTCCGCTGCGCGCAGGGGTAGTCGCGACGGGAGTGGGGGTTGGGGGGTAGACGACCGGGCGGTAGCGGCGCACGCGCAGCAGGACATTGGGATATTTTTAACAAAAAATACCCCGATGATGCTGCGGAGTGCCATCGCAGGGACAAAGCTTGACCGCAAGCTCTGTCCCTGCATGCAATAATTGATACATCCCTGCGATGTAATCAATTATCGCAGTGCGAGTTGGGGCGGTTTTATCCCCTGTCATCCGCATTCTGGATGCGGATGGTGATAAATAGGCCCCTAAGACTGGCGTTCACTATCCAGCCAGCATCAGTAAGTGTATTGAAACGTATCCAGTAAATGAAGCATTTGTGGAATAAAGTGCTATGCGGGTAGTTCAGAAAATGAAATAAATCCATCGTCACATTTTCACTAACTCTGTACTGTTACTCCCACAGGAGTATTTAACACGCAGGACATCAGCAGTTGTGGAATGACTATATATCCCAGCATGCCCTGATACGGTTTAGAGCCCCAATAGCAAATCTGTGGCAAGGCATGCTGGGATATGTACTGTAGTTCCATAACGGCTGCAGAGCCGCACGTTAACAGGGTGGTTGCGTCTGCTGCCTGGTTTTGGATTATTTCCAGACCTATCTATGAAGCAGGTCATGTTCTGTCGTCTTTCATACAGTTTATAAACAGCATTTTTGCTACTGAGGAAGCTATGCACTGAAGAAACAGTATGGTAATGTGGATAAAGTATTATGGGCCTAATTCAAGGTTGATTGCCAAATAATATTTTCCTCTAATGGGTAACACCATGCTGCACTGCAGGTGGGGCATATGTAACATGTGCAGAGAGAGTTAGAGTTGGGTGGGGTGTGTTCAAACTTAAATCTAAATTGCAGTGTAGAAATAAAGCAGCCAGTATTTACCCTGCACAGAAATAATATACCCCACCCAAATCTAACTCTCTCTGCACATGTTACATCTGCCCCCCCTGCAGTGCACATGGTTTTGCCCATTAGGGGAAAATGTTATTTTGCAATCAACCTTGACTTAGGCCCTATGGGGGAGATGTACTGAGCAGAGATAAAAGTGGAGAAGTGAGCCAGTGGAGAAGTTGCCCATGGCAACCAATCAGCATTGACGTAACATTTATAATTTGCATACTATAAAAGTATACAGAGCAGCTGATTGGTTGTCCTCACTGAATGATAGTTTTATACATCCTACAGGTACTGGAGGCGGGTAGCCATGTTGAAGCCCACAAAATGGCTGCCCCTAGATAGAGTTAAATCAGCAGATCTGCTTTAAATAAGTGCAATGCGGGAATATGTAATGGAGGAGATTAATTTTACAACAGATGCAGATTGCGTTTCGCTATACAGGTGATAATAAATAATAGAGGGACATCTCCCATTGCCGTGTGCGGCACGCAGCTTACTGCTGAAGGGGACAAGTGATTTCTCTAAATATTCAAATAAGGAAATTGCATAATTTATTCTAATCCTTTATTTTCACAGGACAAATAGAGTCACTGAATGTTATTAAAGCTTTTATTTGTGGGAGTTTGATGAAATGTATTCCTGTGGCTGGCAGGCAGCAACGCATCTCAGTAGGCACATTGCATATGCAAGGGACCCCTGAAATATTACCCGGTAGTAACAGCATGTAATAGGTTTATTAGGACTTGTTGTGTATAATGTTCAGTTATAACGGAGGATATACCACAACTGCCTTTCACCAAAGGCCTTACGCTGGAGCAGAGGACTCTGTTGCTGTATTATTTAATGAATGGGTCACACACATATACAGTAGGGTAGTGGTTCACAAACTTTTTTGAATCACGGCGCCCTAGAGTGAATAAGAGTATGAAGTAAAGCAAAGAAAACAAAAAAAACCCCAATGTAATAACTGCACCTTGGCGAAACTACTGCAGGTAGTACAGATGTGCAGAGAGAGTGAGATTTGAGACAGGGTGCGATCATACTCATATCTAGTGTAGCGCTTACTGTAGGTTCTCAGGAGCCCAGACTGGTTTCCCAGGTCACCCAGCAGGAGCACAGGTGTACTCATTACTCACTGACATTTCCCAGGTCAACGAGCAGGTGCACAGGTGTACTCATTACCAACTGACACATTTCCCAGGTCACCCAGCAGGTGCACAGGTGTAATCATTACTCACTGACACATTTCCCAGGTCACCCAGCAGGTGCACAGGTGTAATCATTACTCACTGACACATTTCCCAGGTCACCCAGCAGGAACACAGGTGTACTCATTACTCACTGACACATTTCCCAAGGTCACCCGACAGGTGCACAGGCGACACATTTCCCAGGTCACACAGCAGGTGCAATCATTACTCACTGACACATTTCCCAGGTTATCCAGCAGGTGCACAGGTGTAATCATTACTCACTGACACATTTCCCAGGTCACCCGACAGGTGCACAGGCGACACATTTCCCAGGTCACCCAGCAGGTGCACAGGTGTAATCATAACTCACTGACACATTTCCCAGGTTATCCAGCAGGTGCACAGGTGTAATCATTACTCACTGACACATTTCCCAGGTCACCCAGCAGGTGCACAGGTGTACTCATTACTCACTGACACATTTCCCAGGTCACCAAGCAGATGTACTCATTACTCACTGACACATTTCCCAGGTCACCAGGCAGTAGCACAGGTGTAATCGTTACTCACAGACACATTTTAAAGAGCCGCAGATGGAGCTGGTTAATTCACTTGTCATTCTGTGAGGAGACCTGGAAAACATGCACTGTTTGGGGTTCTGAGTAATTGCCCAGTTTGGGAACCTATGCTGTAGAGTAAAAATTAAGCTGTCCAGCATTTGCATCAGATTCATTGCAACATGGTCAGTTCCATGAGTAAAGTTGCTCCTTTGTTAAGTTCCTGACTATCCCCAATTAATAGTGCAATAGAGCACATTCCACTTTTTGCCCAGGGAACAAGCAGAGATAAACGGGCAGCGGTGATACACTAGCTATGCAGTATGTGTGCTTTTATACCCCTTCCATACCAAAATCCCAGATGACCGAACACAGGTATCAAACACAGGGACTTGAAACAAGTTCACACCGCAGTTTGGACCCAGGTTATTACTGGGGCTTCTTCTCTGCCGGTGCTGGGAGATGACCTCATCTCCAGGAGCCAGTGAGCAGGCTCTCCATGAGGTGTTAAGGGTCATCTTGTCCCTCATGCTTCTCTTCCCCTTATTAAACATCAGTTGGTCATAGCTCAGTCAAGAGCGTTCTGTAGATCGGTGGCTGATTAGAGAACATTGTGACAACGATTTCCAGAAGACAAGTGCTAAATTATCTGTGAAAGTGTATGGACAGTCCGCTCACTGGTTGCCAGAACACAAATTACCCCACAACGGCAGAGATCGCCCAGGATCAGGCCAAACACTGCCAAGTTTTAATTGACCAGCAGTCTGCTACCTAGTGAGAAAGAAAATAAGGGTTGTCCAGACTCCTCCAAAAGCCTCGCACCTCCCCAGTAATTAACAAGATTGGAAAGGATGACTTTATCACTTTAATGAAAGGAGAAATGATGGGCGGAAAGCTAACCTCATGTTTTTAAGTAAAAGGCAAAATAATCTGTCTAAATATTGTCTAGTGCAATTAGCCAAAGTGGTAACGCCAATTATCTTACATGACTAGGACATTGTGGGTGATGAATGACCATTAATGGGCTACACACAGCTGAGGCAGCCATTTTTCAGGGCTGGACCAATATTCATGCAAATGAAGTCGTTCGGTTCACTAGGAACTGGTGACAAGGCTAAAGAATAAGCCATTTCACATAGCGGAGGCAGTCGTTTTATAGGCCAATTCAAAGTTGAGTAGACTGAACTAGAAGAACCTATCTTCAACACACTAGGACAGTGGTCCCCAAACGCGGTCTTCAAGGTACCCCAACAGTCCAGGTTTTAAGAATATCCATGCTTAAGCACAGGTGACTAAATTAGTATCTCAGTTTGATCCTACTATCTGTGCACAATCAGAATATACCTATAATCTGGACTATTGGGGTGCCTTGAGGGAACCACTGCACTAGGATGTAGTGCCATCACTGAGAGATCCAGCACTTCAAACCGTAGAGGCAGCCATTTTGTTGGCTGCATCAATATTGATGAGGGAATCCCATCAATTCACTAGGATGTAGTGACATTGCTGGGAGATACAATACTTCACACCATGGAGGCAGCCATTTTGTTGACTGCACCAATATTGATGAGGCAAGCCCATCAACTCACCAAGATGTAGAGCCATCACCGGGAGATAAAACACATCACACAATGGGGGCAGCCATTTTGTTTGCTGCACCAATATTCATAAGATTACAAAGATCGATCCATTAGGAGCCAGTGACATCACACTGAGACGCATGGCCCACAGAAAACCACATTTACCCTTCAGATGGTCAGAACGGATGGACAGGTGGAACTTTATAGCAATAATAGCCTTTGGTTAACCAATGGAAACATGAGGCAAGACGTGTTATGGTAACGGATTATCATTCCTCACAGGAAACAGGATACAGGACAAATGGCCAATCATCCAACTTTCTGTCAGTAACAGTGTGAATACATTAGTAAAAAGCATATATATTTCTCATGGGCTTGTGGTATCATCATACTCCAAGGTACATTAATGTGGTTTTCCAACTCTGGGCACGGTAATTGGAGCTTCCTGTAATGCTGTATATTCCTGCTGGTCAGTGTTCATTACTGGCAGAGATAGAAGTCACACATTGCTCTAGGTGAAAGGTATTACACGCAGTGGAAACGTGCCGCAATGCTACAGGGCCCACTGTAATCTTTTCCATGAATTTGATCCCTAGACCCGCACATAGGGGGTCATTCCGAGTTGTTCGCTCGCTAGCAGTTTTTAGCAGCCGGGCAAACGCTATGCCGCCGCCCACTGGGAGTGTATTTTAGCTTAGCAGAAGTGCGAATGAAACGATCGCAGAGCGGCGGCATATTCTTTTTGTGCAGTTTCAGAGTAGCTTAATACCTACTCAGCGCTTGCGATGACTTCAGACTGTTCAGTTCCTGTTTGGACGTCACAAACACGCCCTGCGTTCAGCCAGCCACGCCTGCGTTTTTCCTGGCACGCCTGCGTTTTTTCGAACACTCTCTGAAAACGGCCAGTTGACACCCAGAAACGCCCTCTTCATGTCAATCACTCTGCGGCCACCAGTGCGACTGAAAAGCTTTGCTAGACCTTGTGTGAAACTACATCGTTTGTTGTAATATTACTTCACGCGCGCATTGCGCCGCATACACAGAAGTGCCTTTTTTTGCCTCATCGCTGCACAGTGATCAAATGCAGCTAGCGATCAACTCGGAATGACCCCCATAGGCCACAACAGTGCATGTTATGTAAACCACCGTATATGAGTGGGGGGGGGGGCAGTATTTGCACCCCCATAATCTGACCTGTGCACTATCCTACTACTCCAGGATATACTAACCCATTTCGCCGGAATCTCCAAGGAGACATTAATAAGCGCCAATATTTTACGCCTATATTTCTTTAGTATCTAATTCTTCTGGTTTCTGTGAACGAACTCAATGTCACTTCATATTAATAAATGATATAGTGTAACACACATACTATAGTAAAACAAGCACCTTCCAGGCTGCGACTGCTCATTAGCTGCTATTACTAGTATTACTGCTGATGCCGTCAATCAACGTTTGATGCTGCGGACAGGGCACCAACTAAACTCCAGAATTTCATCTCAGGTTTCCCCTGGCAACCAGAAGAAACTTAAAGAGGGTACCACAGCTCTTATTATAATGGAACTATCTCTGCAGCTAATGAACAGCTACAGTCAGGTATAGTAAGTGATTTTAGTGCATCATGCTTATCGCTTTATATACTTCCTAATGATCTATTGAGTTGATTTTGCCTTTTACAGTTCCTGCGGACATATTATATAGACATAATGCTCAGCTGTTATTGCACAACTCATCAAAGTGCACCATCAGCTTCTCACGTCCCTGCACATTGCAGAACCCACATCCCTGCGCGCACATTGTAAGTTCCATCTTCTGGAACGCAGATTGTAGGGGAACTGCTAGATACTATGGCCACAATTCCTCACCTGGGTCAAGTATCTCAGTCAGTGACAGACTGAGCCTCAGTGACATATAACAAGGCTTGGACTGTGCCATTAGTGGGTCAGAGAATTAGCTGAATGGGGCCCTACAGAATATCTGATATTATTACAACATTACACTCGTCTGATAACACAAACCCAGTAACAAATAAATGTTCATTGTACAGCTGTGTGTGCATGACCCGTCTGTGCTACATAGATTATATACTGTATAATAACAGTCTGCTCTTGTAGCAGAATAGGTTACAAGTGCCCTACATAAACCGTCCAACGCAACCTGCCAACCAGCAGATACGGAAGAGCCTCTCAGACTGCAGATTTCTCATTGCATGAATACTGTATATATACTCAGTACAGTAGACCATCAATCAGATCACCTGTGTTTCTCTTTTTCCCATATCCGACCTATGCCCTTACGGGTTACGGTCAATAGGTCGACATGAAAAAAGGTCGACAAGAGTTTTTCACGTTTTTTTTTGTCATTTTTTGAACTTTTTCATACTTTACCATCCACGTGGACTACGATTGGAACGGTAACCTGTGCCAAGTGTAGCGGTAGCAGAGTGAGGCACCTTGCCCGAAGTTTGCTCACCATGTGAGGGAACACGGTGCACTAATTGGGGTACCCCGTCACTTTACGAAGAAAACAACACCAAAAACAGTAAAAAAAAACCCTCATGTCGACCGTTTTCCATGTCGACCAGTAGTGGTCAACCTAATGACCCATACTCACCCTTACACATCAGGAATTACAATAGCTCAGGCAGGCATTGGGGAATTGCTACCTAAGAAGTATCCACGGCGCATGAATAGTTCAAGCTAAGCCATGCCCTAAGCAACACCCCAATTTCAGGGAGGACCCAGGCCTGACCTTGTTAGAGAACAGCAATTCCCAGATAGAACAGCGCTCTAGAAAGGTACAGTGTCCTGCACACAGCTACCTGATAAGTGACGCCGATGTGTGGTTTCTGCTATACAGTAATTAAAATCCTTTCCAGTCAATATATGGTACTTACAGAATGCACATTGCAAGTGTACTGTATACAGCATGTTTATACCAGTATGTACAGCGCATCACAGAGAACATCAGTCGTCACTACGCAGGAGAATGAATGAGCTACACAATTATACCCAATACCACGCAGGCTGCCAAGAGCCAAACATGTAATAAAATTGTAAAGTAGAAAAGAAAAGATGGAAAAGCCTGTGCAGTCTTTATTACGTCTAAATCAGCTTCATGAATATTGACATGAGTTTTTCTTCTGGACTAAGCTGAATTGTTAGAGAGCGGTCCTAGGGGGATTTAAACCCCACAATATGGTAGCTTTAACCCCCAAAAGTGTCAGTGACATTTGAGACATATATATATATATATATATATATATATATATATAGGCATGTCGAAAACACCTCTCAGATTGAACTTTGCCCATTAAAGACCACTGGCACCGTGCCACCATATACTGCACGGTAGGTTAATTGGGGTCACAAATTTCTATTTAGCAATAAATATCTCCAATATCACCATCTACTGTATCCGGAATCACCATAGGATACTGGTTCACTCACAACCATTAGGTGTAACTATAATAACCCAGTAACAGAATTTGTCTTGTGATAGACACTTTAATCCAGATGATATTTGCCAGCTGTAAACTTGTGCCCACAGGAGAGGTGTCGCGCCACAGTCTAGCAAAGTCATTGCTGGATAAATCAAATCAGTCTGCTTGGATCTCAAACATTCAACAGGATACACATGAGATTTACTGGGCTCAGACATAAAACACCCTGTGCTACAGTAAGTTACGGCCAGCATGATCTAGGTGGGGCTTGCAGCAACAGGTGTTATACACGTCTATGTCCAATCACTGTCCATCTTTAATCATATTTAAAAGCAATCAACAGCAGAATAAAATAACAATCACTAATACTCAAGGTGCTTGTAGCTATACCTGTTCTGCAGCAGCAGCCATTGAGGATGTCGCTTTGTAATCACTTTATTGAAAGCAGTAATAACAAAAGTAGGTGTGCAATACGGAGGACTAAAAGGAATCACTACCTGCAGCCAGATAGGATCAGTTTAGCACACCTAGTGCAATAATGCTTATATTGCATGCATTAAACTCTGCATTTCTTCCACATCTCACCTACTCTATGATTATATATACACATTTAAATCTAACTACATGAGCCATACACCTTCTGAGTATATGACTTAGGTATTCACCAAATGATTAGCCGTTGTTGGACACCAATATCTCTCCCATTTTTTTAATGGGGGGGGGGGTGCATATCCGCCTACAACGCAACTAAGTGATTCTACACCACCCTTTCACCGCTGGAGAGAACTCAGAAATCCACTTTACTGCACCATTGCCTTGTTACATTCTGATGGGAGCTGACTGCTTGTTATCAGGCTGATAAATCAGGTTCTGCAAACTTGTTCTGTATTTTCTGGCAGGCTCTTCTCTCAGCAGGAACCCTGAATTTTGCATTGAGCGGTTAGGAAGCCTATGGCTTCAGCTGCAGCCTGATCTGCTTGCATTTCCTCTCAATGATGCTCAGCTGCTGTGTGGTTTCACAGCATCAAATAATGATCTCAGTTACCTATCTCTCCCCTTATTCCACTGATCTGCAAGTCTTTCCCCAGTTACTGGTTTACTAGCTACTTTCCTAAAATGCACTTCTGGGTTTTAACTCTTTCCTACCCAAGAGAACTGCATTTGCCAGCCTCAGGAGACAGTAACATTCATTATCCACACACAGAACATATACATATAACAGTGCAAGTCTACAAACGCATGCTTTATTCAATGAAACCCTAAACTTTGCACATTGCAACAGCGTCCAACATAATCCAAAGACTCAGGCTTCATGGAACCATCCAGGATAGACTGTATGTGCCCAAGGTGACAGAGGCTTCATAAGCAAGTGACAAAATGCAGAGTAGCCTGCTTGCAAGTGCTGCAGAAGGTCTAGCATAGAGTTGCTTAGCAATATGTCTAAACTTTAGGGGTGATATAGTAGCAGGGGGTGCTGTGATGACCCCCCTTCCACCCCATATAAATAAACAGCTCTTTGAGATGATTATTTAGCAGAAAAGCTCAAATGTCAAGCAGATTTTTCCTTTCCTAGGGAATTAGGAAGAGGTGGGAGCTGTGGATGGTGGAGAGAGGGTAGGATATCCTGGTCTGACTGACAGCAGCAGAAGCACTGCCACATGCCTTTGGGAGAGAGACAGTTGTTTGTGCTAGATCTATAAGGGTCTGTGCTCAGTACTGCAATAGGGTGCAACATTGTGGCACACATAGCTCACTACAAATCTATGCAATATGCTACTTTTTGTAAAACACATAATAAACCATTTGCAATAATAATAAAAAATAAGAATCCAGGAGGTCCTATGGGGGTGTGATGCTGGTACTGTCTCCAGTACAAACTTCTATATGTACAATGCACCCTTACAATCCACACAGGCACCAGCACAATAATCCGGGGATCAGGCTGTTAGCGCAGGCAAGTCCATGCAAAATGCCCCAACACCCCAGCAGACCCCTTTAATATTCCATGCACCCAAGTTTCCATAAGAGCAAAGATCCAACTCTGACTGCAATGGAAATCCTGGAGAACACAGAGGCTTTAGGGAGGGGGCACAGGATTCAGAGATGCAGCTATGAGAAGGGGGGAGAGTGGGGGCTGCCATCTCCCAAGGGGGGCACCAGCCAGGGGTGGTGGGGGTGATGCAGGACCACAAAACCAGCACCCCCACTTTAGATCTCACAGCAACCTCTCCCCTCCAAATAATCTCTGACAAAGGGTCTGTGATAGAGACACAGACAGTAAGGACTGTACAGCAGCAATAGCCCCAGAGCAGGGCAGAAAGCAGCAGATGACAGCATAGATTGCCTCTTACCTGGGATAGCAGCAGCAGGGACAGGGTGAGCTGAGATTTGGGCTCCATGTTCCAGGCTAGAAGGGACCACAGGGCTCTCATTCATGTACTGAGGCTGCACTGTGCATATTTCCACTGAGGCTCAGAGAAGAAGCTTCGTGTAGAGAGAGAGCAGCCAACTTCCCAAATAGATCAGCAGCATCACCAGTAAAGCATTGGATAGAGCCTGGTGACCAGAGCCAATGGCTTCACTAGGTGCATTTCATCACACGTCGTATCCCCACTATGTGAGGCTGATATTGGGAACCCGCCTCTGGCAATCACCTCCTCTCTAGCAGGGCTGCTCCAGTCTCTCCTGTGCCCACCAGTAACACAGGGGCTCTGCAATGTACACACTGTATTGTAACTACCTGTGATACATTGTGCACACCACACTGCAGCTGACACCCTACATCACACTCTGCTATTAAAGGGTTAATCAGGGGATACAGTGTAGCGGCTGCCTGCAGTCTGTATGTTGCAGGGAAATCCGGGGATCTGCACTTATTCTGGACAGAGTTTAGTGCATTTCTGCTTTATTTTATTTTTGCATGTAAAACCCTTCAGTGGTTAGGCTGCAGCTACTGTGCTGGAGTACCGGTGCAACCACTGAGGAGCACACTGACAGGGCTGTACCGGTGCAACCACTGAGGAGCACACTGCCAGGGCTGTGCCGGTGCAACCACTGAGGAGCACACTGACAGGGCTGTGCCAGTGCAACCACTGAGGAGCACACTGACAGGGCTGTGCTGGTGCAACCACTGAGGAGCACACTGTCAGGGCTGTACCTGTGCAACCACTGAGGAGCACACTCTCAGGGCTGTGCTGGTGCAACCACTGAGGAGCACACTGCCAGGGCTGTGCTGGTGCAACCACTGAGGAGCACACTGCCAGGGCTTTGCTAGTGCAACCACTGAGGAGCACACTGCCAGGGCTGTACTGGTGCAACCACTGAGGAGCACACTGCCAGGGCTGTGCTAGTGCAACCACTGAGGGGCACACTGTCAGGGCTGTGCTAGTGCAACCACTGAGGAGCACACTGTCAGGGCTGTGCTAGTGCAACCACTCAGGAGCAGCACTGTCAGGGCTGTGCTGGTGCAACCACTGAGGAGCACACTGTCAGTGCTATACTGGTGCAACCACTGATGAACACACTGCCAGGGCTGTACTGGTGCAACCACTGAGGAGCACACTGTCAGGGCTGTGCTGGTGCAACCACTGAGGAGCACACTCTCAGGGCTGTGCTGGTGCAACCACTGAGGAGCACACTGCCAGGGCTGTGCTGGTGCAACCACTGAGGAGCACACTGCCAGGGCTTTGCTGGTGCAACCACTGAGGAGCACACTGCCAGGGCTGTGCTGGTGCAGCTGCTGAGGAGCACACTGTCAGGGCTGTGCTGGTGCAACCGCTGAGGAGCACACTGTCAGGGCTGTGCTGGTGCAACCACTGAGGAGCACACTGCCAGGCTGTGCTAGTGCAACCACTGAGGAGCACACTGTCAGGGCTATGCTGGTGCAACCACTGAGGAACACACTGACAGGGCTGTACTGGTGCAACCACTGAGGAGCACACTGTCAGGGCTGTGCTGGTGCAACCACTGAGGAGCACACTGCCAGGGCTGTACCAGTGCAACCACTGAGGAGCACACTCTCAGGGCTGTGCTGGTGCAACCACTGAGGAGCACACTGCCAGGGCTGTGCTGGTGCAACCACTGAGGAGCACACTGCCAGGGCTTTGCTAGTGCAACCACCGAGGAGCACACTGCCAGGGCTGTACTGGTGCAACCACTGAGGAGCACACTGCCAGGGCTGTGCTAGTGCAACCACTGAGGGGCACACTGTCAGGGCTGTGCTAGTGCAACCACTCAGGAGCAGCACTGTCAGGGCTGTGCTGGTGCAACCACTGAGGAGCACACTGTCAGTGCTATGCTGGTGCAACCACTGAGGAACACACTGCCAGGGCTGTACTGGTGCAACCACTGAGGAGCACACTGTCAGGGCTGTGCTGGTGCAACCACTGAGGAGCACACTCTCAGGGCTGTGCTGGTGCAACCACTGAGGAGCACACTGTCAGGGCTGTGCTGGTGCAACCACTGAGGAACACACTGCCAGGCTGTGCTAGTGCAACCACTGAGGAGCACACTGTCAGGGCTATGCTGGTGCAACCACTGAGGAACACACTGCCAGGGCTGTACTGGTGCAACCACTGAGGAGCACACTGTCAGGGCTGTGCTGGTGCAACCACTGAGGAGCACACTGCCAGGGCTGTGCTGGTGCAACCACTGAGGAGCACACTGCCAGGGCTGTACTGGTGCAACCACTGAGGAGCACACTGCCAGGGCTGTGCTGGTTCAACCACTGAGGAGCACACTGCCAGGGCTTTGCTGGTGCAACCACTGAGGAGCACACTGCCAGGGCTGTGCTAGTGCAACCACGGAGGAGCACACTGCCAGGGCTGTGCTAGTGCAACCACGGAGGAGCACACTTTCAGGGCTGTGCTGGTGCAACCACTGAGGAGCACACTGCCAGGGCTGTGCTGGTGCAACCACTGAGGAGCACACTGCCAGGGCTGTACTGGTGCAACCACTGAGGAGCACACTGCCAGGGCTTTGCTGGTGCAACCACTGTGGAGCACACTGCCAGGGCTGTGCTAGTGCAACCACTGAGGAGCACACTGCCAGGGCTGTACTGGTGCAACCACTGTGGAGCACACTGCCAGAGCTGTGCTAGTGCAACCACTGAGGAGCACACTGTCAGGGCTGTGCTGGTGCAACCACTCAGGAGCAGCACTGCCAGGGCTGTGCTGGTGCAACCACTGAGAAGCAGCACTGCCAGGGCTGTGCTGGTGCAACCAGTGAGGAGCACACTTCCAGGGCTGTGCTGGTGCAACCACTGAGGAGCACACTGTCAGGGCTGGTGCAACCACCGAGGAGCACACTGCCAGGGCTTTGCTAATGCAACCACTGAGGAGCACACTGCCAGGGCTGTACTGGTGCAACCACTGAGCAGTACACTGCCAGGGCTGTAGTGGTGCAACCACTGAGGAGCACACTGCCAGGGCTGTACTGGTGCAACCACTGAGGAGCACACTGCCAGGGCTGTGCTAGTGCAACCACTGAGGAGCACACTGCCAGGGCTGTGCTAATGCAACCACTGAGGAGTACACTACCAGGGCTGTACTGGTGCAACCACTGAGGAGCACACTGCCAGAGCTGTACTGGTGCAACCACTGAGGAGCACACTGCCAGGGCTGTGCTAGTGCAACCACTGAGGAGCACACTGCCAGGGCAGTGCTAGTGCAACCACTGAGGAGCACACTGCCAGGGCTGTGGCCACTCTCCTTATTAACACCCTGGCAAGGACCTGATAGTCTGGGTAGTACCCACTGTACTGGGGGGCTGGTGGTAATATAGGATAATACAGTGCAGAGAAGTGACGGAAGGATTCCTATATATAGCCATGGATTGGCAACTTTGTAACTGAAGATACGTTTGGTCCAGAGCAATGTACAGTAAGCAGCACCCCTGCAATGTACAGTAAGCAGCGCCCATGCAATGTACAGTAAGTAGCACCCCTGCAATCTACAGTAAGTAGCGCCCCTGCAATGTACAGTATGTAGCACCCCTGCAATGTACAGTAAGTAGCACCCCTGCAATGTACAGTAAGCAGCACCCCTGCAATGTACAGTAAGCAGCATGCCTGCAATGTACAGTAAGTAGCACCCCTGCAATGTACAGTAAGCAGCATCCCTGCAATGTACAGTAAGTAGCACCCCTGCAATGTACAGTAAGCAGCGCCCCTGCAATGTTCAGTAAGAAGCACCTCTGCAATGTACAGTAAGCAGCACCCCTGCAATGTACAGTAAGTAGCACCCCTGCAATGTACAGTAAGTAGCACCTCTGCAATGTACAGTATGTAGCACCTCTGCAATGTACAGTAAGCAGCACCCCTGCAATGTACAGTATGTAGCACCCCTGCAATGTACAGTAAGTAGCACCCCTGCAATGTACAGTAAGCAGCACCCCTGCAATGTACAGTAAGCAGCATGCCTGCAATGTACAGTAAGCAGCACGCCTGCAATGTACAGTAAGCAGCATCCCTGCAATGTACAGTAAGTAGCACCCCTGCAATGTACAGTAAGCAGCGCCCCTGCAATGTTCAGTAAGAAGCACCTCTGCAATGTACAGTAAGCAGCACCCCTGCAATGTACAGTATGTAGCACCCCTGCAATGTACAGTAAGTAGCACCCCTGCAATGTACAGTAAGTAGCACCTCTGCAATGTACAGTATGTAGCACCTCTGCAATGTACAGTAAGCAGCACCCCTGCAATGTACAGTATGTAGCACCCCTGCAATGTACAGTATGTAGCACCTCTGCAATGTACAGTATGTAGCACCCCTGCAATGTATAGTAAGCAGCACCTCTGCAATGTACAGTAAGTAGCACCCCTCCAATGTACAGTAAGTTGCACCCCTGCAATGTACAGTAAGCAGCACCCCTGCAATGTACAGTATGTAGCACCCCTACTCATGTTTGGGGAAAACCAGTGAATCCAAAGATATCCATGATTGAGCACAGATGATTAAATCAAATTGACTGAAGTCACCTGTGGTCAAGCATGAATATTCTTATCCACTCAACTGAAGATGTTTCCCTTCAAAACCGTTCATATAGTTGCATACCTCCCAACATGACCCTCTCCAGGAGGGACACAATGCTCTGCTTCTGGACTTTTCTCTTAATTTATGATTGCCGGCACCTATCCTGGATTTTTCTCTTAATCTATGATTGCCGGCACCTGTTCTGGATTATTCCCTTAATCTATGATTGCCGGCACCTGTTCTGGATTTTTCTTTTAATCTATGATTGCCAGCACCTGTTCTGGATTTTTCTCTTAATCTATGATTGCCGGCACCTGTTCTGGACTTTTCTTTTAATCTATGATTGCCGGCACCTGTTTTGAACAGGATAATGCACAGGTTCTCAAACTCAGTCCTCAGGACCCCACACAGTGCATGTTTTGCAGGTAACCCAGCAGGTGCACAGGTGTATTAATTACTCGCTGACACATTTTAAAAGGTCCCCAGGTGGAGCTAATTATTTCAGTTGTGATTCTGTGAGGAGACCTGCAAAACATGCACCGTGTGGGGTCCTGAGGACCGAGTTTGAGAACCTGTGGGATAATGGATAAGAAAGGTGTTTCACCACAGATGATGGCAATCCTAAATTAAGAGAGAAGTCCAGAAGCAGAGCATTGTGTCCCTCCTGGAGAGGGTCGAGTTGGGAGGTATGCAGTTGTTTTTGTGGTTTTTTTTTATATTTGATATATTGCAGTGGATCTCAAGGCGCCCAACAGACCAGGTTTTATGTATATCCATGGCTCAGCACAGATAGATCAAGTTCACTGAGGTGCTAATTAAGTCACCTGTGGACAAGCATGGAGACACCTAAAACCTGGACTGTTGGGACGCCTTGAGGACTACATTTGAGAACCTCTGATATATTGTGTAACAAGTATTTTTTTAAATATTTCAAAATTATATTGTGCACATCTGCAGAACGTATCTCCTTGACAAGAACTGGAGGACAAAGTGAGGTGGTGCGGTCGCATGTGATTTGACCAAGCTAGTTAAGTGGTTAAAGCAGAGGTTCTCAAATGCGGTTTTCAGGGCACCCCAACGGTTCATGTTTTAGGTTTGACAACCTCTGGGTTAAAATTTGAACTGTTGGTGTGACTTGAGGACCAAGACCTGCCATAAACAATGACAGGGAAAGGTAAATGAACAGCCATCTGTCAAAATCACTGAATTTTTGGGGCTTTTTTTCTTTTTCTCTGAGATCTAAAGCATTTTTTTCAAAGGCAAAACCAACTTGCATCTGTCTATTAAGATCCCCATACACTAGAACGATATGTCTAGAGGCTGAAGTCGGAGGCGATTTCCCGGGAGTGGTTCCATAGGATTACAAACTATTTGGTACATTTTGCATGCGATATATTGTATGCGATCCCAGCCACGCCTGCGGGAACCGATATATCACGAGTGCAGCACTAGCAATCTGGAGGATCCGATCCAACGCTCACAGGGCCGCGCATCGGATCGGATACACAGCCAAAATGCCCGATTTCACCCGATATATCGGCCCGAATGCCCGAATTGGGCTGAAATCGAGCATAATCGCTCTAGTGCATGAGGCCTATTACACACATTGTCACTTTATACCCCAGGGCAGTTTATGATATTTCCATTGACAATACAGTTACTACTCTAGTATAGAGGTAGGCAGTGCGTCGCTGTAGCTGCTGTTGAACTACACATCCCAACATGTTCTGCCACAGATTTGCTGTTGGGAAATGCTGATACTGTGGGTGGGCATGCTGGCATGTGTAGTTCGACAGTAGCTGCATACCTCCCAACATGACCCTCTCGCAGGGCTGGATTAAGCCTTGCGAGTGCCCGAGACACTTACGACAGGGGGTCCCCGGTGGAAGGTGGGGGATGTATATTACATTGTGCATACCTCCCAACATGTCCCACACAATGCTCTCTACCTGGACTTCCCTCTTAATATATGATTGGCATCACCTGTGTTGAAATATATAATTGATAAGAAAGGTATTTCAACACAGGTGATTGCAATCATAATTTAAGAAGGAAGTCCATGTAGAGAGCATGATGTCCCTCCTGGAATGGGTCATGGTGGGAGATATAGATTGTGTATATTAAATTTAAACCAATGGTGTATATTAGTTTTAAACTAATATTTTAGTAATGCCTGGGTACTGTTTATAGCTCCACCTAATGAAAGACAACTATTTTATAACATTTTCTTGTAGTGTAACAAAGACAAATGAACCTTAAAATACACATAGAAAAATAAAATAATTTATCTTTGTCACATGCAAGAATAGCATCAGCCTCTTTACTACTTACACACTGGGAAAGGACTCAGGAGGACTCTCTGTGTGTGTCTCTATCTCTAGAACCAAATGTTTAGTTGCATAACAGTTTACACAGGACTTAGACACCCAAGCAGGGAGGAGAAGCTGGGACCCCTGTGTCACTTATAGCTCTCTCCACCCTCCTATCTCTCCTCTGGTCGGAAAGCTCTGTCAGTAGCTCATGAAACATGAAATTCCTGTGTCTCTGCCTGCACTGCATACTGTCTTGCTTGCATTCTGGCTGCTGGTTCTGCTGCTTAAGAAGAAAAGCTATTGATGTCAGTGTGCTCTGGTTGGGGGGCCCCCTGACAAAGGGGGGCCCGGGGTACAGTATGTCCTGCATCACCCCTTTAATCTGGCTATGCCCTCTCGAGGAGGGACAACATACTCTGCTTCTGGACTTTTCTCTTAATGTATGATTGCAGACACCTGTTTTGAACAGGTTAATGGATAAGAAAGGTGTTTCAGCACAGGTGATGGTAATCATACAGTTAGAGGGAAGAGCAGGAGCAGAGCATTGTGTCCTCCTGGAGAGGGTCATGTTGGGAGGTATGACAGGTATGAGCACTGGGTCAGTATTAGGGTACAGCACAGGTGATGGTAATCATACAGTAAGAGGGAAGAGCAGGAGCAGAGCATTGTGTCCTCCTGGAGAGGGTCATGTTGGGAGGTGTGACATAGCTATGAGCACTGGGTCAGTATTAGGGTACAGCACAGGTGATGGTAATCATACAGTAAGAGGGAAGAGGAGGAGCAGAGCATTGTGTCCTCCTGGAGAGGGTCATGTTGGGAGGTATGACATAGGTATGAGCACTGGGTCAGTATTAGGGTACAGCACAGGTGATGGAAATCATACAGTAAGAGGGAAGAGCAGGAGCAGAGCATTGTGTCCTCCTGGAAAGGTCATGCTGGGAGGTATGACATAGGTATGAGCACTGGGTCAGTATTAGGGTACAGCACAGGTGATGGTAATCATACAGTAAGAGGGTAGAGCAGGAGCAGAGCATTGTGTCCTCCTGGAGAGGTCATGTTGGGAGGTATGACATAGGTATGAGCACTGGGTCAGTATTAGGGTACAGCACAGGTGATGGTAAAATCATACAGTAAGAGGGAAGTGCAGGAGCAGAGCATTGTGTCCTCCTGGAGAGGTCATGTTGGGAGGTATGACATAGGTATGAGCACTGGGTCAGTATTAGGGTACAGCACAGGTGGTGGTAATCATACAGTAAGAGGGAAGAGCAGGAGCAGAGCATTGTGTCCTCCTGGAGAGGTCATGTTGGGAGGTATGACATAGGTATGAGCACTGGGTCAGTATTGGGGTACAGCACAGGTGATGGTAATCATACAGTAAGAGGGAAGTGCAGGAGCAGAGCATTGTGTCCTCCTGGAGAGGGTCATGTTGGGAGGTATGACATAGGTATGAGCACTGGGTCAGTATTAGGGTACAGCACAGGTGATGGTAATCATACAGGAAGAGCAGGAGCAGAGCATTGTGTCCTCCTGGAGAGGGTCATGTTGGGAGGTATGACATAGGTATGAGCACTGGGTCAGTATTAGGGTACAGCACAGGTGATGGTAATCATACAGTAAGAGGAAAGTGCAGGAGCAGAGCATTGTGTCCTCCTGGAGAGGTCATGTTAGGAGGTATGACATAGGTATGAGCACTGGGTCAGTATTAGGGTACAGCACAGGTGATGGTAATCATACAGTAAGAGGGAAGAGCAGGAGCAGAGCATCGTGTCCTCCTGGAGAGGTCTTGTTGGGAGGTATGACATAGGTATGAGCACTGGGTCAGTATTAGGGTACAGCACAGGTGATGGTAATCATACAGTAAGAGGGAAGAGCAGGAGCAGAGCATTGTGTCCTCCTGGAGAGGTCATGTTAGGAGGTATGACATAGGTATGAGCACTGGGTCAGTATTAGGGTACAGCACAGGTGATGGTAATCATACAGTAAGACGGAAGTGTAGGAGCAGAGCATTGTGTCCTCCTGGAGAGAGTCATGTTGGGAGGTATGACATAGGTATGAGCACTGGGTCAGTATTAGGGTACAGCACAGGTGATGGTAATCATACAGTAAGAGGGGAGTGCAGGAGCAGAGCATTGTGTCCTCCTGGAGAGGTCATGTTGGGAGGTATGACATAGGTATGAGCACTGGGTCAGTATTAGGTTACAGCACAGGTGATGGTAATCATACAGTAAGAGGGGAGTGCAGGAGCAGAGCATTGTGTCCTCCTGGTGAGGTCATGTTGGGAGGTATGACATAGGTATGAGCGGAGCACTGGGTCAGTATTAGGGTACAGCACAGGTGATGGTAATCATACAGTAAGAGGGAAGTGCAGGAGCAGAGCATTGTGTCCTCCTGGAGAGGTCATGTTGGGAGGTATGACATAGGTATGAGCACTGGGTCAGTATTAGGGTACAGCACAGATGATGGTAATCATACAGTAAGAAGGAAGAGCAGGAGCAGAGCATTGTGTCCTCCTGGAGAGGTCATGTTGGGAGGTATGACATAGGAATATGCCCTGGGTCAGTATTGGGGTACAGCACAGGTGATGGTAATCATACAGTAAAAGGGAAGAGCAGGAGCAGAGCATTGTGTCCTCCTGGTGAGGTCATGTTGGGAGGTATGACATAGGTATGAGCACTGGGTCAGTATTAGGGTACAGCACAGGTGATGGTAATCATACAGTAAGAGGGAAGAGCAGGAGTAGAGCATTGTGTCCTCCTGGAGAGGTCATGTTGGGAGGTATGACATAGGTATGAGCACTGGGTCAGTATTAGGGTACAGCACAGGTGATGGTAATCATACAGTAAGAGGGAAGAGCAGGAGCAGAGCATTGTGTCCTCCTGGAGAGGTCATGTTGGGAGGTATGACATAGGTATGAGCACTGGGTTAGTATTGGGGTACAGCACAGGTGATGGTAATCATACAGTAAGAGGGAAGAGCAGGAGCAGAGCATTGTGTCCTCCTGGAGAGGTCATGTTGGGAGGTATGACATAGGTATGAGCACTGGGTCAGTATTGGGGTACAGCACAGGTGATGGTAATCATACAGTAAGAGGGAAGAGCAGGAGCAGAGCATTGTGTCCTCCTGGAGAGGTCATGTTGGGAGGTATGACATAGGTATGAGCAATGAGTCAGTTTTAGGGTACAGCACAGGTGATGGTAATCATACAGTAAGAGGGAAGTGCAGGAGCAGAGCATTGTGTCCTCCTGGAGAGGGTCATGTTGGGAGGTATGACATAGGAATGAGCCAGGGCCGGCTCCAGGCCTACTACCACCCTGAGCGAGAAAATTTAAAAGCTATAAATATATTTTTACACCCCCTCTACGCACACAATTAGCAGCCTTACACATAGCCACAGTAGTGTTCCTTACACACAATGTCTCCAGTATAGTGCCAGATACACATAATGTGCAGTGCCAGATAGACATGATATGCCCCGCAGCAGTGCCAGCTACACATGACATGCCCCACAGCAGTGCCAGCTACACATGACATGCCCCGCAGCAGTGCCAGCTACACATGACATGCCCCGCAGCAGTGCCAGCTACACATGACATGCCCCCCAGCAGTGCCAGCTACACATGACATGCCCCACAGCAGTGCCAGCTACACATGACATGCCCCGCAGCAGTGCCAGCTACACATGACATGCCCCGCAGCAGTGCCAGCTACACATGACATGCCCCGCAGCAGTGCCAGCTACACATGACATGCCCCCCAGCAGTGCCAGCTACACATGACATGCCCCGCAGTAGTGCTAGCTACACATGATAGTGTTCACTTTTTAAGGCAGGGTGCTGATCACAGGGAGGGCACATTTTGAAGTTAGGAGGGCAAAATTATGTACATACTGTAATGCTTGTTGTTCCCAAACCTATATGCGAAAGCATGGACAGTGCGCGCCGAAGGCGCGCAGCAAAAATGAAGGGGAGTTACTTCGTGGGGAAGGTACGTGGCCACATAATAGTGGCAATTCGTATTACACCACACAGTCGTGCAGCTAATACACACTGCACCAGGTAGAACCTCCTATACACTTTGCGCCAGGCACAGCACTGAGATACATTGAACCAGGGAGAGCACTGAGACACATTGCCTAGCCACAGACGCCTAGCGGGAACACTACATGACATGCCCCCCAGCAGTGCCAGCTACACGTGACATGCCCCGCAGCAGTGCCAGCTACACGTGACATGCCCCCCAGCAGTGCCAGCTACACGTGACATGCCCCCCAGCAGTGCCAGCTACACGTGGCATGTCCCCCAGCAGTGCCAGCTACACGTGACATGCCTCCCAGCAGTGCCAGCTACATAAATGGCCACACAGTGCCAGATATGTCCCCACAGTTCAGATACATAAATGCCCCCACAGTGCCAGATACATAAATGCCCCCACAGTGCAGATATGCCTCCACAGTGCCAGATACATAAATGCCCCCACAGTGCCAGATATGCCTCCACAGTGCCAGATACATAAATGCCCCCACAGTGCCAGATACATAAATGCCCCCCACAATGCCAGATACATAAGAGCCCCCACAGTGCCAGATACATAAATGCCCCCCACAATGCCAGATACATAAGAGCCCCCACAGTGCAGATATGCCCCCACAGTGCCAGATACATAAGTGCCCCCACAGTGCAGATATGCCCCCACAGTGCCAGATACATAAGTGCCCCCACAGTGCAGATATGCCCCCACAGTGCCAGATACATAAATGCCCCCAGTGCCAGATGCATAAATGCCCACAGTGCCAGATATGTCCCCACAGTGCCAGATATAAAAATGCCCACACAGTGCCAGATATGTCCCCACAGTGCCAGATATAAAAATGCCCCCACAGTGCCAGATATGCCCCCAATGCCAGATACACATGTCCCATGCCCCCAGGCCCCAGTGCCAGACATGTCCCCAGTTCCAGATATCCCCCCCCCCTCTCCTGCCCCAGTGCTGCTCACCGGTCACCGCGTCTGTTGCTGAGGCTGCTGCTCTTTGGCTGAGGGCAGGGAGGAAAGCGCAGCGTGCGCCTCTCCTAGGAGCCCTCAATCTCTGACGGCCGCGGCGGTGTACAGGTTCAACTAGGCGCCGGTCCGCAAGCCAATCAAAGCTCGCGGTCCAGCAGCCAATTAGCCTCAGCTGTCGGACCGCGAGCTCTGGTTGGCTCACGGGCCGGCGCCGGTTAGCGGGGAGGGGAGGGGAGGGAGGGGAGCGGACTGCAGCTGTAGCGACAGCTCCAGGCTCCAATATGGCGGCCAGAGCTAGCGGCGCCCATAAAGTGCGGCGCCCTGTTCGGCCGCTCTATTGGAACATGCCTGGAGCCGGCCCTGGAATGAGCACTGGGTCAGTATTAGGGTACAGCACAGGTGATAGTAATCATACAGTAAGAGGGAAGAGCAGGAGCTGAGCATTGTGTCCCCCTGGAGAGGTCATGTTGGGAGGTGTGACATAGGAATGAGCACTGGGTCAGTATTAGGGTACAGCACAGGTGATAGTAATCATACAGTAAGAGGGAAGAGCAGGAGCAGAGCATTGTGTCCTCCTGGAGAGGGTCATGTTGGGAGGTATGACATAGGTATGAGCACTGGGTCAGTATTAGGGTACAGCACAGGTGATGGTAATCATACAGTAAGAGGGAAGAGCAGGAGCAGAGCATTGTGTCCTCCTGGAGAGGTCATGTTGGGAGGTATGACATAGGTATGAGCACTGGGTCAGTATTGGGGTACAGCACAGGTGATGGTAATCATACAGTAAGAGGGAAGAGCAGGAGCAGAGCATTGTGTCCTCCTGGAGAGGTCATGTTGGGAGGTATGACATAGGTATGAGCACTGGGTCAGTATTGGGGTACAGCACAGGTGATGGTAATCATACAGTAAGAGGGAAGAGCAGGAGCAGAGCATTGTGTCCTCCTGGAGAGGGTCATGTTGGGCGGTATGACATAGGTATGAGCACTGGGTCAGTATTAGGATACAGCACAGGTGATGGTAATCATACAGTAAGAGGGAAGAGCAGGAGCAGAGCATTGTGTCCCTCCTGGAGAGGGTCATGTTGGGAGGTATGACATAGGTATGAGCACTGGGTCAGTATTAGGGTACAGCACAGGTGATGGTAATCATACAGTAAGAGGGAAGAGCAGGAGCAGAGCATTGTGTCCTCCTGGAGAGGTCATGTTGGGAGGTATGACATAGGTATGAGCACTGGGTCAGTATTGGGGTACAGCACAGGTGATGGTAATCATACAGTAAAAGGGAAGAGCAGGAGCAGAGCATTGTGTCCTCCTGGAGAGGGTCATGTTGGGAGGTATGACATAGGTATGAGCACTGGGTCAGTATTAGGGTACAGCACAGGTGATGGTAATCATACAGTAAGAGGGAAGAGCAGGAGCAGAGCATTGTGTCCTCCTGGAGAGGTCATGTTGGGAGGTATGACATAGGTATGAGCACTGGATCAGTATTAGGGTACAGCACAGGTGATGGTAATCATACAGTAAGAGGGGAGTGCAGGAGCAGAGCATTGTGTCCTCCTGGAGAGGTCATGTTGGGAGGTATGACATAGGTATGAGCACTGGGTCAGTATTAGGGTACAGCACAGGTGATGGTAATCATACAGTAAGAGGGAAGTGCAGGAGCAGAGCATTGTGTCCTCCTGGAGAGGTCATGTTGGGAGGTATGACATAGGTATGAGCACTGGGTCAGTATTAGTGTACAGCACAGGTGATGGTAATCATACAGTAAGAGGAAAGAGCAGGAGCAGAGCATTGTGTCCTCCTGGAGAGGTCATGTTGGGAGGTATGACATAGGTATGAGCACTGGGTCAGTATTAGGGTACAGCACAGGTGATGATAGTCATACAGTAAGAGGGAAGAGCAGGAGCAGAGCATCGTGTCCTCCTGGAGAGGGTCATGTTGGGAGGTATGACATAGGTATGAGCACTGGGTCAGTATTGGGGTACAGCACAGGTGATGGTAATCATACAGTAAAAGGGAAGAGCAGGAGCAGAGCATTGTGTCCTCCTGGAGAGGTCATGTTGGGAGGTATGACATAGGTATGAGCACTGGGTCAGTATTAGGGTACAGCACAGGTGATGGTAATCATACAGGAAGAGGGGAGTGCAGGAGCAGAGCATTGTGTCCTCCTGGAGAGGTCATGTTGGGAGGTATGACATAGGTATGAGCACTGGGTCAGTATTAGGGTACAGCACAGGTGATGGTAATCATACAGTAAGAGGGAAGAGCAGGAGCAGAGCATTGTGTCCTCCTGGAGAGGGTAATGTTGGGAGGTATGACATAGGTATGAGCACTGGGTCAGTATTAGGGTACAGCACAGGTGATGATAGTCATACAGTAAGAGGGAAGAGCAGGAGCAGAGCATTGTGTCCTCCTGGAGAGGGTCATGTTGGGAGGTATGACATAGGTATGAGCACTGGGTCAGTATTAGGGTACAGCACAGGTGATGGTAATCGTACAGTAAGAGGGAAGAGCAGGAGCAGAGCATTGTGTCCCTCCCGGAGAGGGTTATGTTGGGAGGTGTGACATAGATATGAGCACTGGGTCAGTATTAGGGTACAGCACAGGTGATGGTAATCATACAGTAAGAGGGATGAGCAGGAGCAGAGCATTTTGTCCTCCTGGATAGGGTCATGTTGGGAGGTATGACATAGGTATGAGCACTGGATCAGTATTAGGGTACAGCACAGGTGATGGTAATCATACAGTAAGAGGGAAGAGCAGGAGCAGAGCATTGTGTCCTCCTGGAGAGAGTCATGTTTGGAGGTATGACATAGGTATGAGCACTGGGTCAGTATTAGGGGACAGCACAGGTGATGGTAATCATACAGTAAGAGGAGAGTGCAGGAGCAGAGCATTGTGTCCTCCTGGTGAGGTCATGTTGGGAGGTATGACATAGGTATGAGCACTGGGTCAGTATTAGGGTACAGCACAGGTGGTGGTAATCATACAGTAAGAGGGAAGAGCAGGAGCAGAGCATTGTGTCCTCCTGGAGAGGTCATATTGGGAGGTATGACATAAGTATTAGCACTGGGTCAGTATTGGGGTACAGCACAGGTGATGGTAATCATACAGTAAAAGGGAAGAGCAGGAGCAGAGCATTGTGTCCCTCCTGGAGAGGTCATATTGGGAGGTATGACATAAGTATTAGCACTGGGTCAGTATTGGGGTACAGCACAGGTGATGGTAATCATACAGTAAGAGGGAAGTGCAGGAGCAGAGCATTGTGTCCTCCTGGAGAGGGTCATGTTGGGAGGTATGACATAGGTATGAGCACTGGGTCAGTATTGGGGTACAGCACAGGTGATGGTAATCATACAGTAAAAGGGAAGAGCAGGAGCAGAGCATTGTGTCCTCCTAGTGAGGTCATGTTGGGAGGTATGACATAGGTATGAGCAATGGGTCAGTTTTAGGGTACTGCACAGGTGATGGTAATCATACAGTTAGAGGGAAGTGCAGGAACAGAACATTGTGTCCTCCTGGAGAGGGTCATGTTGGGAGGTATGACATAGGTATGAGCACTGGGTCAGTATTGGGGTACAGCACAGGTGATGGTAATCATACAGTAAGAAGGAAGAGCAGGAGCAGAGCATTGTGTCCTCCTGGAGAGGTCATGTTGTGAGGTATGACATAGGTATGAGCACTGGGTCAGTATTGGGGTACAGCACAGGTGATGGTAATCATACAGTAAGAGGGAAGTGTAGGAGCAGAGCATTGTGTCCTCCTGGAGAGGTCATGTTGGAAAGTATGACATAGGTATGAGCACTGGGTCAGTATTAGGGTACAGCACAGGTGATGGTAATCATACAGTTAGAGGGAAGTGCAGGAACAGAACATTGTGTCCTCCTGGAGAGGTCATGTTGGAAAGTATGACATAGGTATGAGCACTGGGTCAGTATTAGGGTACAGCACAGGTGAAGGTAATCATACAGTTAGAGGGAAGTGCAGGAACAGAACATTGTGTCCTCCTGGAGAGGGTCATGTTGGGAGGTATGACATAGGTATGAGCACTGGGTCAGTATTGGGGTACAGCACAGGTGATGGTAATCATACAGTAAGAGGGAAGTGCAGGATCAGCGCATTGTGTCGTCCTGGAGAGGTCATATTGGGAGGTATGACATAGGTATTAGCACTGGGTCAGTATTGGGGTACAGCACAGGTGATGGTAATCATACAGTAAAAGTGAAGAGCAGGAGCAGAGCATTGTGTCCTCCTGGAGAGGGTCATGTTGGGAGGTATGACATAGGTATGAGCACTGGGTCAGTAATGGGGTACAGCACAGGTGATGGTAATCATACAGTAAGAGGGAAGAGCAGGAGCAGAGCATTGTGTCCTCCTGGAGAGGTCATGTTGGGAGGTATGACATAGCTATGAGCACTGGGTCAGTATTAGGTTACAGCACAGGTGATGGTAATCATACAGTAAGAGGGGAGTGCAGGAGCAGAGCATTGTGTCCTCCTGGTGAGGTCATGTTGGGAGGTATGACATAGGTATGAGCGGAGCACTGGGTCAGTATTAGGGTACAGCACAGGTGATGGTAATCATACAGTAAGAGGGAAGAGCAGGAGCAGAGCATTGTTCCTCCTGGAGAGGGTCATGTTCGGAGGTACGACATAGGTATGAGCACTGGGTCAGTAATGGGGTACAGCACAGGTGATGGTAATCATACAGTAAGAGGGAAGAGCAGGAGCAGAGCATTGTGTCCTCCTGGAGAGGTCATGTTGGGAGGTATGACATAGGTATGAGCACTGGGTCAGTATTAGGGTACAGCACAGGTGATGGTAATCATACAGTAAGAGGGAAGAGCAGGAGCAGAGCATTGTGTCCTCCTGGAGAGGGTCATGTTGGGAGGTATGACATAGGTATGAGCACTGGGTCAGTATTAGGGTACAGCACAGGTGATGGTAATCATACAGTAAGAGGGAAGAGCAGGAGCAGAGCATTGTGTCCTCCTGGAGAGGTCATGTTGGGAGGTATGACATAGGTATGAGCACTGGGTCAGTATTAGGGTACAGTACAGGTGATGGTAATCATACAGTAAGAGGGAAGAGCAGGAGCAGAGCATTGTGTCCTCCTGGAGCGGTCATGTTGGGAGGTATGACATAGATATGAGCACTGGGTCAGTATTAGGGTACAGCACAGGTGATGGTAATCATACAGTAAGAGGGGAGTGCAGGAGCAGAGCATTGTGTCCTCCTGGAGAGGGTCATGTTGGGAGGTATGACATAGGTATGAGCACTGGGTCAGTATTGTGGTACAGCACAGGTGATGGTAATTATACAGTAAGAGGGAAGTGTAGGAGTAGAGCATTGTGTCCTCCTGGAGAGGTCATGTTGGAAAGTATGACATAGGTATGAGCACTGGGTCAGTATTAAGGTACAGCACAGGTGATGGTAATCATACAGTAAGAGGGAAGTGTAGGAGTAGAGCATTGTGTCCTCCTGGAGAGGGTCATGTTGGAAAGTATGACATAGGTATGAGCACTGGGTCAGTATTAGGGTACAGCACAGGTGATGGTAATCATACAGTAAGAGGGAAGTGCAGGAGCAGAGCATTGTGTCCTCCTGGAGAGGTCATGTTGGGAGGTATGACATAGGTATGAGCACTGGGTCAGTATTAGGGTACAGCACAGGTGATGGTAATCATACAGTAAGAGGGAAGTCCGGGAGCAGAGCATTGTGTCCTCCTGGAGAGGTCATGTTGGGAGGTATGACATAGGTATGAGCACTGGGTCAGTATTGGGGTACAGCACAGGTGATGGTAATCATACAGTAAGAGGGAAGTGCAGGAGCAGAGCATTGTGTCCTCCTTGAGAGGGTCATTTTGGGAGGTATGACATAGGTATGAGCACTGGGTCAGTATTGGGGTACAGCACAGGTGATGGTAATCATACAGTAAGAGGATAGAGCAGGAGCAGAGCATTGTGTTCTCCTGGAGAGGGTCATGTTGGGAGGTATGACATAGGTATGAGCACTGGGGCACAGCACAGGTGATGGTAATCATACAGCAAGAGGGGAGAGCAGGAGCAGAGCATTGTGTCCTCCTGGTGAGGTCATGTTGGGAGGTATGACATAGGTATGAGCACTGGGTCAGTATTGGGGTACAGCACAGGTGATGGTAATCATACAGTAAGAGGGAAGAGCAGGAGCAGAGCATTGTGTCCTCCTGGAGAGGTCATGTTGGGAGGTATGACATAGGTATGAGCACTGGGTCAGTATTAGGGTACAGCACAGGTGATGGTAATCATACAGTAAGAGGGAGGAGCAGGAGCAGAGCATTGTGTCCTCCTGGAGAGGTCATGTTGGGGGGTATGACATAGGTATGAGCACTGGGTCAGTATTGGGGTACAGCACAGGTGATGGTAATCATACAGTAAGAGGGAAGTGCAGGAGCAGAGCATTGTGTCCTCCTGGAGAGGGTCATGTTGGGAGGTATGACATAGGTATGAGCACTGGGTCAGTATTGGGGTACAGCACAGGTGATGGTAATCATACAGTAAGAGGGAAGAGCAGGAGCAGAGCATTGTGTCCCTCCTGGAGAGGTCATGTTGGGAGGTATGACATAGGAATATGCACTGGGTCAGTATTAGGGTACAGCACAGGTGATAGTAATCATACAGTAAGAGGAAAGAGCAGGAGCTGAGCATTGTGTCCCCCTGGAGAGGTCATGTTGGGAGGTGTGACATAGGAATTAGCACTGGGTCAGTATTAGGGTACAGCACAGGTGATGGTAATCATACAGTAAGAGGGAAGTGCAGGAGCAGAGCATTGTGTCCTCCTGGAGAGGTCATGTTGGGAGGTATGACATAGGTATGAGCACTGGGTCAGTATTAGGGTACAGCACAGGTGATAGTAATCATACAGTAAGAGGGAAGAGCAGGAGCAGAGCATTGTGTCCTCCTGGAGAGGGTCATGTTGGGAGGTATGACATAGGTATGAGCACTGGGTCAGTATTAGGGTACAGCACAGGTGATGGTAATCATACAGTAAGAGGGAAGAGCAGGAGCAGAGCATTGTGTCCCTCCTGGAGAGGTCATGTTGGGAGGTATGACATAGGTATGAGCACTGGGTCAGTATTAGGGTACAGCACAGGTGATGGTAATCATACAGTAAGAGGGGAGTGCAGGAGCAGAGCATTGTGTCCTCCTGTAGAGGTCATGTTGGGAGGTATGACATAGGTATGAGCACTGGGTCAGTATTAGGGTACAGCACAGGTGATGATAGTCATACAGTAAGAGGGAAGAGCAGGAGCAGAGCATCGTGTCCTCCTGGAGAGGGTCATGTTGGGAGGTATGACATAGGTATGAGCACTGGGTCAGTATTGGGGTACAGCACAGGTGATGGTAATCATACAGTAAAAGGGAAGAGCAGGAGCAGAGCATTGTGTCCTCCTGGAGAGGTCATGTTGGGAGGTATGACATAGGTATGAGCACTGGGTCAGTATTAGGGTACAGCACAGGTGATGGTAATCATACAGTAAGAGGGGAGTGCAGGAGCAGAGCATTGTGTCCTCCTGGAGAGGTCATGTTGGGAGGTATGACATAGGTATGAGCACTGGGTCAGTATTAGGGTACAGCACAGGTGATGATAGTCATACAGTAAGAGGGAAGAGCAGGAGCAGAGCATTGAATCCTCCTGGAGAGGGTAATGTTGGGAGGTATGACATAGGTATGAGCACTGGGTCAGTATTAGGGTACAGCACAGGTGATGATAGTCATACAGTAAGAGGGAAGAGCAGGAGCAGAGCATTGTGTCCTCCTGGAGAGGGTCATGTTGGGAGGTATGACATAGGTATGAGCACTGGGTCAGTATTAGGGTACAGCACAGGTGATGGTAATCATACAGTAAGAGGGAAGAGGAGGAGCAGAGCATTGTGTCCTCCTGGAGAGGGTCATGTTGGGAGGTATGACATAGGTATGAGCACTGGGTCAGTATTAGGGTACAGCACAGGTGATGGTAATCATACAGTAAGAGGGAAGAGCAGGAGCAGAGCATTGTGTCCTCCTGGAGAGGTCATGTTGGGAGGTATGACATAGGTATGAGCACTGGGTCAGTATTAGGGTACAGTACAGGTGATGGTAATCATACAGTAAGAGGGAAGAGCAGGAGCAGAGCATTGTGTCCTCCTGGAGCGGTCATGTTGGGAGGTATGACATAGATATGAGCACTGGGTCAGTATTAGGGTACAGCACAGGTGATGGTAATCATACAGTAAGAGGGGAGTGCAGGAGCAGAGCATTGTGTCCTCCTGGAGAGGGTCATGTTGGGAGGTATGACATAGGTATGAGCACTGGGTCAGTATTGTGGTACAGCACAGGTGATGGTAATTATACAGTAAGAGGGAAGTGTAGGAGTAGAGCATTGTGTCCTCCTGGAGAGGTCATGTTGGAAAGTATGACATAGGTATGAGCACTGGGTCAGTATTAAGGTACAGCACAGGTGATGGTAATCATACAGTAAGAGGGAAGTGTAGGAGTAGAGCATTGTGTCCTCCTGGAGAGGGTCATGTTGGGAGGTATGACATAGGTATGAGCACTGGGTCAGTATTAGGGTACAGCACAGGTGATGGTAATCATACAGTAAGAGGGAAGAGCAGGAGCAGAGCATTGTGTCCTCCTGGAGAGGGTCATGTTGGGAGGTATGACATAGGTATGAGCACTGGGTCAGTATTAGGGTACAGCACAGGTGATGGTAATCATACAGTAAGAGGGAAGTCCGGGAGCAGAGCATTGTGTCCTCCTGGAGAGGTCATGTTGGGAGGTATGACATAGGTATGAGCACTGGGTCAGTATTGGGGTACAGCACAGGTGGTGGTAATCATACAGTAAGAGGGAAGTGCAGGAGCAGAGCATTGTGTCCTCCTTGAGAGGGTCATTTTGGGAGGTATGACATAGGTATGAGCACTGGGTCAGTATTGGGGTACAGCACAGGTGATGGTAATCATACAGTAAGAGGATAGAGCAGGAGCAGAGCATTGTGTTCTCCTGGAGAGGGTCATGTTGGGAGGTATGACATAGGTATGAGCACTGGGGCACAGCACAGGTGATGGTAATCATACAGCAAGAGGGGAGAGCAGGAGCAGAGCATTGTGTCCTCCTGGTGAGGTCATGTTGGGAGGTATGACATAGGTATGAGCACTGGGTCAGTATTGGGGTACAGCACAGGTGATGGTAATCATACAGTAAGAGGGAAGAGCAGGAGCAGAGCATTGTGTCCTCCTGGAGAGGTCATGTTGGGAGGTATGACATAGGTATGAGCACTGGGTCAGTATTAGGGTACAGCACAGGTGATGGTAATCATACAGTAAGAGGGAAGAGCAGGAGCAGAGCATTGTGTCCTCCTGGAGAGGTCATGTTGGGGGGTATGACATAGGTATGAGCACTGGGTCAGTATTGGGGTACAGCACAGGTGATGGTAATCATACAGTAAGAGGGAAGTGCAGGAGCAGAGCATTGTGTCCTCCTGGAGAGGGTCATGTTGGGAGGTATGACATAGGTATGAGCACTGGGTCAGTATTGGGGTACAGCACAGGTGATTGTAATCATACAGTAAGAGGGAAGAGCAGGAGCAGAGCATTGTGTCCCTCCTGGAGAGGTCATGTTGGGAGGTATGACATAGGAATATGCACTGGGTCAGTATTAGGGTACAGCACAGGTGATAGTAATCATACAGTAAGAGGAAAGAGCAGGAGCTGAGCATTGTGTCCCCCTGGAGAGGTCATGTTGGGAGGTGTGACATAGGAATGAGCACTGGGTCAGTATTAGGGTACAGCACAGGTGATGGTAATCATACAGTAAGAGGGAAGTGCAGGAGCAGAGCATTGTGTCCTCCTGGAGAGGTCATGTTGGGAGGTATGACATAGGTATGAGCACTGGGTCAGTATTAGGGTACAGCACAGGTGATAGTAATCATACAGTAAGAGGGAAGAGCAGGAGCAGAGCATTGTGTCCTCCTGGAGAGGGTCATGTTGGGAGGTATGACATAGGTATGAGCACTGGGTCAGTATTAGGGTACAGCACAGGTGATGGTAATCATACAGTAAGAGGGAAGAGCAGGAGCAGAGCATTGTGTCCCTCCTGGAGAGGTCATGTTGGGAGGTATGACATAGGTATGAGCACTGGGTCAGTATTAGGGTACAGCACAGGTGATGGTAATCATACAGTAAGAGGGGAGTGCAGGAGCAGAGCATTGTGTCCTCCTGTAGAGGTCATGTTGGGAGGTATGACATAGGTATGAGCACTGGGTCAGTATTAGGGTACAGCACAGGTGATGATAGTCATACAGTAAGAGGGAAGAGCAGGAGCAGAGCATCGTGTCCTCCTAGAGAGGGTCATGTTGGGAGGTATGACATAGGTATGAGCACTGGGTCAGTATTGGGGTACAGCACAGGTGATGGTAATCATACAGTAAAAGGGAAGAGCAGGAGCAGAGCATTGTGTCCTCCTGGAGAGGTCATGTTGGGAGGTATGACATAGGTATGAGCACTGGGTCAGTATTAGGGTACAGCACAGGTGATGGTAATCATACAGTAAGAGGGGAGTGCAGGAGCAGAGCATTGTGTCCTCCTGGAGAGGTCATGTTGGGAGGTATGACATAGGTATGAGCACTGGGTCAGTATTAGGGTACAGCACAGGTGATGATAGTCATACAGTAAGAGGGAAGAGCAGGAGCAGAGCATTGAATCCTCCTGGAGAGGGTAATGTCGGGAGGTATGACATAGGTATGAGCACTGGGTCAGTATTAGGGTACAGCACAGGTGATGATAGTCATACAGTAAGAGGGAAGAGCAGGAGCAGAGCATTGTGTCCTCCTGGAGAGGGTCATGTTGGGAGGTATGACATAGGTATGAGCACTGGGTCAGTATTAGGGTACAGCACAGGTGATGGTAATCGTACAGTAAGAGGGAAGAGCAGGAGCAGAGCATTGTGTCCCTCCTGGAGAGGGTTATGTTGGGAGGTGTGACATAGGTATGAGCACTGGGTCAGTATTAGGGTACAGCACAGGTGATGGTAATCATACAGTAAGAGGGAAGAGCAGGAGCAGAGCATTGTGTCCTCCTGGATAGGGTCATGTTGGGAGGTATGACATAGGTATGAGCACTGGGTCAGTATTAGGATACAGCACAGGTGATGGTAATCATACAGTAAGAGGGAAGAGCAGGAGCAGAGCATTGTGTCCTCCTGGAGAGAGTCATGTTTGGAGGTATGACATAGGTATGAGCACTGGGTCAGTATTAGGGTACAGCACAGGTGATGGTAATCATACAGTAAGAGGAGAGTGCAGGAGCAGAGCATTGTGTCCTCCTGGTGAGGTCATGTTGGGAGGTATGACATAGGTATGAGCACTGGGTCAGTATTAGGGTACAGCACAGGTGGTGGTAATCATACAGTAAGAGGGAAGAGCAGGAGCAGAGCATTGTGTCCTCCTGGAGAGGTCATATTGGGAGGTATGACATAAGTATTAGCACTGGGTCAGTATTGGGGTACAGCACAGGTGATGGTAATCATACAGTAAAAGGGAAGAGCAGGAGCAGAGCATTGTGTCCCTCCTGGAGAGGTCATATTGGGAGGTATGACATAAGTATTAGCACTGGGTCAGTATTGGGGTACAGCACAGGTGATGGTAATCATACAGTAAAAGGGAAGTGCAGGAGCAGAGCATTGTGTCCTCCTGGAGAGGGTCATGTTCGGAGGTATGACATAGGTATGAGCACTGGGTCAGTATTGGGGTACAGTACAGTTGATGGTATTCATACAGTAAGAGGGAAGTGCAGGAGCACAGCATTGTGTCCCTCCTGGAGAGGGTCATGTTGGGAGGTATGACATAGGAATATGCCCTGGGTCAGTATTGGGGTACAGCACAGGTGATGGTAATCATACAGTAAAAGGGAAGAGCAGGAGCAGAGCATTGTGTCCTCCTGGTGAGGTCATGTTGGGAGGTATGACATAGGTATGAGCAATGGGTCAGTTTTAGGGTACAGCACAGGTGATGGTAATCATACAGTTAGAGGGAAGTGCAGGAACAGAACATTGTGTCCTCCTGGAGAGGGTCATGTTGGGAGGTATGACATAGGTATGAGCACTGGGTCAGTATTGGGGTACAGCACAGGTGATGGTAATCATACAGTAAGAGGGAAGTGTAGGAGCAGAGCATTGTGTCCTCCTGGAGAGGTCATGTTGGAAAGTATGACATAGGTATGAGCACTGGGTCAGTATTAGGGCACAGCACAGGTTATGGTAATTATACAGTAAGAGGGAAGAGCAGGATCAGAGCATTGTGTCGTCCTGGAGAGGTCATATTGGGAGGTATGACATAGGTATTAGCACTGGGTCAGTATTGGGGTACAGCACAGGTGATGGTAATCATACAGTAAAAGTGAAGAGCAGGAGCAGAGCATTGTGTCCTCCTGGAGAGGGTCATGTTGGGAGGTATGACATAGGTATGAGCACTGGGTCAGTATTGGGGTACAGCACAGGAGATGGTAATCATACAGTAAGAGGGAAGAGCAGGAGCAGAGCATTGTGTCCTCCTGGAGAGGTCATGTTGGGAGGTATGACATAGCTATGAGCACTGGGTCAGTATTAGGGTACAGCACAGGTGATGGTAATCATACAGTAAGAGGGAAGAGCAGGAGCAGAGCATTGTGTCCTCCTGGAGAGGTCATGTTGGGAGGTATGACATAGGTATGAGCACTGGGTCAGTATTAGGGTACAGTACAGGTGATGGTAATCATACAGTAAGAGGGAAGAGCAGGAGCAGAGCATTGTGTCCTCCTGGAGCGGTCATGTTGGGAGATATGACATAGATATGAGCACTGGGTCAGTATTAGGGTACAGCACAGGTGATGGTAATCATACAGTAAGAGGGGAGTGCAGGAGCAGAGCATTGTGTCCTCCTGGAGAGGGTCATGTTGGGAGGTATGACATAGGTATGAGCACTGGGTCAGTATTGTGGTACAGCACAGGTGATGGTAATCATACAGTAAGAGGGAGGAGCAGGAGCAGAGCATTGTGTCCTCCTGGAGAGGTCATGTTGGAAAGTATGACATAGGTATGAGCACTGGGTCAGTATTAGGGTACAGCACAGGTGATGGTAATCATACAGTAAGAGGGAAGAGCAGGAGCAGAGCATTGTGTCCTCCTGGAGAGGGTCATGTTTGGAGGTATGACATAGGTATGAGCACTGGGTCAGTATTAGGGTACAGCACAGGTGATGGTAATCATACAGTAAGAGGGAAGTCCGGGAGCAGAGCATTGTGTCCTCCTGGAGAGGTCATGTTGGGAGGTATGACATAGGTATGAGCACTGGGTCAGTATTGGGGTACAGCACAGGTGATGGTAATCATACAGTAAGAGGGAAGTGCAGGAGCAGAGCATTGTGTCCTCCTTGAGAGGGTCATTTTGGGAAGTATGACATAGGTATGAGCACTGGGTCAGTATTGGGGTACAGCACAGGTGATGGTAATCATACAGTAAGAGGATAGAGCAGGAGCAGAGCATTGTGTTCTCCTGGAGAGGGTCATGTTGGGAGGTATGACATAGGTATGAGCACTGGGGCACAGCACAGGTGATGGTAATCATACAGCAAGAGGGGAGAGCAGGAGCAGAGCATTGTGTCCTCCTTGAGAGGTCATGTTGGGAGGTATGACATAGGTATGAGCACTGGGGCACAGCACAGGTGATGGTAATTATACAGTAAGAGGGAAGAGCAGGAGCAGAGCATTGTGTCCTCCTGGAGAGGGTCATGTTGGGAGGTATGACATAGGTATGAGCACTGGATCAATATTAGGGTACAGCACAGGTGATGGTAATCATACAGTAAGAGGGAAGAGCAGGAGCAGAGCATTGTGTCCTCCTGGAGAGGTCATGTTGGGAGGTATGACATAGGTATGAGCACTGGGTCAGTATTATGGTACAGCACAGGTGATGGTAATCATATAGTAAGAGGGTAGAGCAGGAGCAGAGCATTGTGTCCTCCTGGAGAGGTCATGTTGGGAGGTATGACATAGGTATGAGCGGAGCACTGGGTCAGTATTAGGGTACAGCACAGGTGATTCATACAGTAAGTGGAAAGTGCAGGAGCAGAGCATTGTGTCCTCCTGGAGAAGGTCATGTTGGGAGGTATGACATAGGTATGAGCACTGGATCAGTATTAGGGTACAGCACAGGTGATGGTAATCATACAGTAAGAGGGAAGAGCAGGAGCAGAGCATTGTGTCCTCCTGGAGAGGTCATGTTGGGAGGTATGACATAGGTATGAGCACTGGGTCAGTATTAGGGTATAGCACAGGTGATGGTAATCATACAGTAAGAGGGAAGAGCAGGAGCAGAGCATTGTGTCCTCCTGGAGAGGGTCATGTTGGGAGGTATGACATAGGTATGAGCACTTGGTCAGTATTGGGGTACAGCACAGGTGATGGTAATCATACAGTGTGGCCGGAGAGCCCCAGCCACGAGGCAAATGGCCGCTTTGGCACTGAAGGGGTTAAACCCCTAGTGCCCGGCGCCATTTTGAGGGACAAAGGGCGCTTGGCGCCAGATTTAAAAATGTATGTTGGGCGCTAGGCGCCGTGATGTATAAAATGTGTGCACATGTATTTTTAAACTGTGCCGTGGTCCCGGACCCCTCCGGAGACCACGGCAGGGAGGACAGCCCCCCGGCGCGCTCAGCAGAGTGTGCACGCCGGGGGAGAGGAGGCAGCCGCTGACCGCCGGAGTCCGGGAGCTCCGCTCCCGGCAGCGGTCAGTGTAGCCCCGGGCGCACTGGAGTGTGCGCGCCGGGGAGAAGGGTGAGCGCTGTGGCTGGGAGCTCGGCTCCCGCTGCAGTGCTCTCTGTGAGAGCCGCCGCTGGGGGCCGGGAGCTCTGCTCCCAGCGCCTCAGCCCAGCACAGGTGGCCAGCCGCAGCAGCCGGGACGGACGTCCCGGGCTGCTAGCCGGCGAGGGGGGTGCGCTGCAGCCCGGCTCCCCGCCGGACGCTGCAGCGAGGCCACAAGACAGGCGCCGCTCGTGGGGGACCGGGCTAGCCGGCTCCCTAGCGGCGTGGGCAAATTAGGCTGCCGAGCAGGATGGTGAAGCACTGGGGTCCGGGAGCTACGCTCCCGGCGCCCCAGCGCTGAAACAAAGCCAGAGTCACGGCGGCCGGGACAAGTGTCCCGGGCCGCCGGGCTTAGGTACAGGGGGGTGCGCCGCTGCGTGCGGCGAGGCCACAAAGGTAGTGCCACACTGGGGGGACAGGGGGAGCCAGCTCCCTGGACCCCAGTGGCAGGCAGACAGGCTGGAGGGTGGGGGAAGCCAGCCCCATACCTCCAGCACACAGAGAGCCCTAGCAGCCAGGCTGCAGGGCTAGGGAAGGCATTGCAGTGCCTGAGTATGTAGAGTCTGTGCAGGGCACAGGCTCAGTGTATAGTTACAGGGAAATGTACAGTGTGATTTAAAATGTAATGTATTTAAAGAGAAATTGCACTTACTTGATTGTGTGTCCCAGGAGGGGGGAATCCATGGCTGTGCAGGCTGATGGATTCTCCCAGACCTTTTCCCTAAAAACGGAATGTTTTCCCATCCAGCCTCACAGTTCCAAAGGGTACAGGGAGAAAGAGAAGCAGCTTAGCTATAAAACAAGCTGAGTGGTTTCTTGGAGCTCCATGGAGATCAGCCGTAGTGCCAAGAAACCTGGGCCGGGGAGCCAGGCTGCCCAGCTCTGGAGCCCAAATCCAGGCTGCAGGCAGTGAGAGGGGTCCCGGGCAGGTTTCTGGAAGTCAGTTTAGGAGGGAAAAACTTCCCCCCAGCCAGACTGAACGGCACCGTGGGAGTATCCTGAATCTCCAAGATAGGAGGGTCAAAGGAGACCGACCACTCCCCACTGTCCATAGGGAACAATGTAAAGGTGTGCATGAGACCAGAGCATGCACAGCTCATGGGTAAACATTGATTGGTTGTACACCACAGGGCGGGCTTACCCCCTGTGGTAAGGGGTCTTGAAGAGGGATAAAAGAAGGGCAGTTGGCCCATAGGATTGTGTATTGTAACATCTTCTTCTGCTGAAACATCTTAATTGTATGCTGTTGCCCCTAGCAATAGGGAGGAGCCTTTTTAAAGGTTATTTGAGCAATAAACACCTTTGCCTCAAGAAGACTGCTTCATCTTGTGACCAACAGGGTTAGGCCAAACCTAGCCCCGTCCTCCGGCTGTCCAGGGAAGCACCTGACGTCTCCAAGCTCCGCCTTCCGCCAGCTACCGGTAGAGGCCTAGCAAGTGGCTAGTGGGGATTCGTCGACACCACACAGGTGTGGTAAAGCAGTGCGTCGGCACATACAGAGCAGAACCGTGGTTCCAAACGCCACGGCAGGTTAGGAGTTTGGTGGTGGCAGCGAGAACCCGCCCACAGCGCAGTGGGTGGAGTCAGTAACAGGCGGTTACTGACGGTAAGCGGGAATCCCCTATGTGGTCAGGCCTCGTGCGGCTTGACCTTCCATTCTGTGTGCAGTCAACGGGACGCGGAAGCTGCGAGTGCTTCCGTACGGTATCGTCCTGTCACAGAAATTGGTGGCATAGTGGTGGGATTATCCCAGGCGGCTTTTCATCACCTGATTGGAGAAGCCGAGTTACTCAGGAGAGGAGTAACTGCAGCGCAGGAGAACGCACAAGATGGCGGAATTCAGCGGAATGTCCAAGGAGGATCTGGAGATCGTATGCCAGGGGAAGGGTGTGGAAATCCCTTTCAACGCGTCCAGGAGCGTCATGCAGGCGGCGCTCAGAAGCGTGGAGGAGTCTCATCGGGCGGAGGTGGAAAGCACTGACGGCGTCAGCAACGCAGAGGACGGCCCAGCAGTGGACCTTCATGAGGAACCGGTGAGAACCACAAGCCCCTCCCTCTCTCACAACAGCCATGTCTCCCAACAATCCCTAGCAGGGCCAGGATCCCAACGTCCCAGGGGGGGCGGCCCGGATACCCTAGCAGATCGGCTAGCGGAATTGGGGGAAAGGGCAACAGAGCAAGAACGCTTGATCATCATCCAGATGTGGCGTGATGAGCGGGCACCACAGGCCGTGGTACCCCGGGAGCCGTTGTCAGCTGTTGTACACAGATCAGGACGAGTTCAGTTTGCCAAGTTTGCAGACAGTGATGGGGACATTGATGGACATTTGCAAGTCTTTGAGAGGACTTGTAAACTACATGAACTACCCAAGTCAGAGTGGGTGAGACACCTTGTGCCCACTCTGCATGGAGAGGCCTTGGAGGCCTATCGAGGAGTGGCGACGGAGGACTGTGGGAACTACGACGAAGTCGCGAAGGCCCTCCTCCAGCGATTCTTCATCACTCCAGAGTCTTACAGGAAGAAGTTCAGAGACTTGCCCAAGAATCCTAGCAGCACCCATGAGCAGTTCGCCACCCAGCTGCGGCAGTACGTGGTGAAGTGGGTGAAGGATTCGGAAGCCACTACATGGGACGCACTGATCGACCTGATCTGCAGGGAGCAGTTCTACCGCCGGTGCGCCCAAGAAGTGAAGGAGTGGGTGCTAGATCGGGAGCCACCCAGCTTAAAGATGGCTGCCCAATTAGCAGACAAGTATGTGGCAATTCGGCCACGGGGGCAGAAGCGCCCCGCCAGCAGCCAGCTCCAACAGACTGTACCACCAAGGGGACCACCCTCTTCAGCTCATCAACCCCAAAGACAAGCATCTTCCAACCCGGGTGCTCTTGGCCAGCAACCGCACCGCAGCGTCCCTGCAACTGATCAGAGATCATCGGTGCCTCGACTGGAGAAGAAGTGCTACGGCTGTGGGAAAATCGGACATCTGAGGATGAACTGTCCTGCATCCCAAGCACCCCAGACTCGTGCCCCAAATCCGAGTGCTGGAGCCCGGCTTGCTTGTTTGACGAGAGGAGATGAGATTACAGAGACTGTTCCCCCTCCAGTCAGTCCGATGGAGTGTGGCGAGAGACAGGTGCACTCTGCGGAGAGAGTCACCTGCATGGCCAAACAGCCCCTACACAACATGTGGAGGCACCTGCAGCCAGTCCACGTGGGACCCCTGCAGGGAGAAGGCCTAAGAGACTCTGGGGCCTCAATCACTGTGGTGAGCCCCCACCTTATAGATCCTGCTGCAGTATTGCAGGGTCGCACTGCCACGATCACCCTGGCAGAAGGAACAGAAAAAGCGGTTCCCATGGCAAGAGTCTACCTGGACTGGGGAGCTGGACCCGAGTTGCGAGAAGTTGCCGTCATGGATGGTCTCCCAACTGATGTGGTCCTAGGAAATGATCTGGGTGGTGGGATCGTCACTATGTTTGTTGGCGCCATTCCCCGGAGTCAAGTTCCAAAACCACCATTGACATCAGCTACTCCAGCACAGCCCAGCCCAGAGGAAAAGACTACAGCTGCTAGACAACTGCCAGCACAGCCAACCACAGCTTCAACCAGCCCAGAGGAAAAGATTACAGCGGCTAAATCGGTACATCGACCCCGCATGCCTTTTGCCTCTGGTATGCCCACGTCCACTAGCAACGCAGAGGATGTCGGTTACAGCTCGTTTGATCCTGTGGGGGTGCCCAATGATGCTCCTGACCCAAGTGGTTTGCCAACTCCGGCGGTGAGTATGAGAACCCACACTGATTTTTCCATGACTGACCCCTACCAGACTGACCCTAGTAGTCCCCACCTAGATCCCCCTGTAGAGTGTCCCAATTTAGGAGAGATTGAGGGCCACAGGCAGGAGTTTAGGGAGGCTCAACTCTCTGACCCATCCCCGAAAGGCATGAGGCGCCACTCTGGCAGCGGCCTTGACAGGGTTGGGGCAGGAAGTTTGACCGGGCGGGAAGGGTTAAGGTACAGGGTAGACAGGAAAGTGGGAGGGGATAGACCAGATAGGGAATGTGTCCAACTGGTCCCCTCAGGGAACGTTCCTGCGCAACCGGTGTCGGTTGCCAGCGAAACCCCTTTGGACAGCAACCCGGAGACAGACCGTACCCTGAAGTGCCTGACACAGAGCTTACCCTGGTCTGGAATGTCGGATGACGCCCAGACCAACCGTAAGGCTGGTGCCATGCGTTGGCAGCCGGGGCACTCCAGCGTTTGTGTTGTCTCTGGGCCTCTGCCCATAGGAGAACCCTTGCAGCAAGTTGCTGTGGACATAGCAGGTCCCCTGCCTGTGCGCAGTAGATCGGGGAAGACACGCAGCCTCCCTGTAGTGGATGCCACACAGGATCCAGAGGCTGGTGGTCTGGCCGCCATCACTGTGGCACAGGTAGCGGACGAGGAGGGAAGAGTAGGCCTAGGTGACAGGGTAGGTTTCCCGAGTCATAGGTCGACAGAAGAGGATTGGAGGGCAGGTCTGACAGTTCGGGCAGACAGTTGCCAGATAGGTATGACGGAGGTGCAGTGCCTGGGGCACCATGTGGGAGGAGACAGGGGTAGGCCCAACCCAGAGGGGGTGGAGGCAACCAGAGGCTGTCCCCGACCCACATCACCCAGACCGGTACTGACCTTAGAACCTGTAAGGCCCTACGGACATGTTGTCATTGACTTTAGTCCTGTAGTGAACCCCTTGACAGAGCTGGCTAGGAAGGGCATTCCCAAGTCAGTGGACTTTGCACCCGCTTGCGAGTTGGCATTCCAGTCATTGAAGAAGGCTCGGGTACCCGCTCCAGTGCTGATGGCGCACATTCTTGACCAGGACTGTGTGTTACGAACTATTGCGCCACTGCATGGACTGGGAGCAGTACCGAGCCAGAAAGAGCCATATGGGCAGGAGCACCCTGTGGCCTGTTTGAGCAGAAAACTGCTATGGTGGGAGGTGGGGTATGCCACAGTTGGGACACCGTGGGTGGCACTTGTTTGTAACCGGCCCCCCACCGTGGTGACTTACCACCTACCTGTTAGGTGGCTGCAACCTACCTTGGGGGAATTGGACAGACTTTTGTGGTGGAGCCTTGAACTTGGACTTCAGGTGGACTATTTGAACATTGTGCACCCACGAAGAGAGGCCCACTACACTATGGATGAACTGTCTAGGCCAGAGCCTACACCCCCCAGGTAGCGTCCCCTTCACCCCAACGGACTGCGGGACCAGGACCCAAATCGTTGGGACATGGGTCCCTGGTTGACCCGCTTGAATGGGGGGGGGAGGAGTGTGGCCGGAGAGCCCCAGCCACGAGGCAAATGGCCGCTTTGGCACTGAAGGGGTTAAACCCCTAGTGCCCGGCGCCATTTTGAGGGACAAAGGGCGCTTGGCGCCAGATTTAAAAATTTATGTTGGGCGCTAGGCGCCGTGATGTATAAAATGTGTGCACATGTATTTTTAAACTGTGCCGTGGTCCCGGACCCCTCCGGAGACCACGGCAGGGAGGACAGCCCCCCGGCGCGCTCAGCAGAGTGTGCACGCCGGGGGAGAGGAGGCAGCCGCTGACCGCCGGAGTCCGGGAGCTCCGCTCCCGGCAGCGGTCAGTGTAGCCCCGGGCGCACTGGAGTGTGCGCGCCGGGGAGAAGGGTGAGCGCTGCGGCTGGGAGCTCGGCTCCCGCTGCAGTGCTCTCTGTGAGAGCCGCCGCTGGGGGCCGGGAGCTCTGCTCCCAGCGCCTCAGCCCAGCACAGGTGGCCAGCCGCAGCAGCCGGGACGGACGTCCCGGGCTGCTAGCCGGCGAGGGGGGTGCGCTGCAGCCCGGCTCCCCGCCGGACGCTGCAGCGAGGCCACAAGACAGGCGCCGCTCGTGGGGGACCGGGCTAGCCGGCTCCCTAGCGGCGTGGGCAAATTAGGCTGCCGAGCAGGATGGTGAAGCACTGGGGTCCGGGAGCTACGCTCCCGGCGCCCCAGCACTGAAACAAAGCCAGAGTCACGGCGGCCGGGACAAGTGTCCCGGGCCGCCGGGCTTAGGTACAGGGGGGTGCGCCGCTGCGTGCGGCGAGGCCACAAAGGTAGTGCCACACTGGGGGGACAGGGGGAGCCAGCTCCCTGGACCCCAGTGGCAGGCAGACAGGCTGGAGGGTGGGGGAAGCCAGCCCCATACCTCCAGCACACAGAGAGCCCTAGCAGCCAGGCTGCAGGGCTAGGGAAGGCACTGCAGTGCCTGAGTATGTAGAGTCTGTGCAGGGCACAGGCTCAGTGTATAGTTACAGGGAAATGTACAGTGTGATTTAAAATGTAATGTATTTAAAGAGAAATTGCACTTACTTGATTGTGTGTCCCAGGAGGGGGGAATCCATGGCTGTGCAGGCTGATGGATTCTCCCAGACCTTTTCCCTAAAAACGGAATGTTTTCCCATCCAGCCTCACAGTTCCAAAGGGTACAGGGAGAAAGAGAAGCAGCTTAGCTATAAAACAAGCTGAGTGGTTTCTTGGAGCTCCATGGAGATCAGCCGTAGTGCCAAGAAACCTGGGCCGGGGAGCCAGGCTGCCCAGCTCTGGAGCCCAAATCCAGGCTGCAGGCAGTGAGAGGGGTCCCGGGCAGGTTTCTGGAAGTCAGTTTAGGAGGGAAAACTTCCCCCCAGCCAGACTGAACGGCACCGTGGGAGTATCCTGAATCTCCAAGATAGGAGGGTCAAAGGAGACCGACCACTCCCCACTGTCCATAGGGAACAATGTAAAGGTGTGCATGAGACCAGAGCATGCACAGCTCATGGGTAAACATTGATTGGTTGTACACCACAGGGCGGGCTTACCCCCTGTGGTAAGGGGTCTTGAAGAGGGATAAAAGAAGGGCAGTTGGCCCATAGGATTGTGTATTGTAACATCTTCTTCTGCTGAAACATCTTAATTGTATGCTGTTGCCCCTAGCAATAGGGAGGAGCCTTTTTAAAGGTTATTTGAGCAATAAACACCTTTGCCTCAAGAAGACTGCTTCATCTTGTGACCAACAGGGTTAGGCCAAACCTAGCCCCGTCCTCCGGCTGTCCAGGGAAGCACCTGACGTCTCCAAGCTCCGCCTTCCGCCAGCTACCGGTAGAGGCCTAGCAAGTGGCTAGTGGGGATTCGTCGACACCACACAGGTGTGGTAAAGCAGTGCGTCGGCACATACAGAGCAGAACCGTGGTTCCAAACGCCACGGCAGGTTAGGAGTTTGGTGGTGGCAGCGAGAACCCGCCCACAGCGCAGTGGGTGGAGTCAGTAACAGGCGGTTACTGACGGTAAGCGGGAATCCCCTATGTGGTCAGGCCTCGTGCGGCTTGACCTTCCATTCTGTGTGCAGTCAACGGGACGCGGAAGCTGCGAGTGCTTCCGTACGGTATCGTCCTGTCACATACAGTAAGAGGGAAGAGCAGGAGCAGAGCATTGTGTCCTCCTGGAGAGGTCATGTTGGGAGGTATGACATAGGTATGAGCACTGGGTCAGTATTAGGGTATAGCACAGGTGATGGTAATCATACAGTAAGAGGGAAGAGCAGGAGCAGAGCATTGTGTCCTCCTGGAGAGGTCATGTTGGGAGGTATGACATAGGTATGAGCACTGGGTCAGTATTGGGGTACAGCACAGGTGATGGTAATCATACAGTAAGAGGGGAGTGCAGGAGCAGAGCATTGTGTCCTCCTGGAGAGGTCATGTTGGGAGGTATGACATAGGTATGAGCACTGGGTCAGTATTAGGGTACAGCACAGGTGATGGTAATCATACAGTAAGAGGGAAGTGCAGGAGCAGAGCATTGTGTCCTCCTGGAGAGGGTCATGTTGGGAGGTATGACATAGGTATGAGCACGGGGTCAGTATTAGGGTACAGCACAGGTGATGGTAATCATACAGTTAGAGGTAAGTTCAGGAGCAGAGCATTGTGTCCTCCTGGAGAGGGTCATGTTGGGAGGTATGACATAGGTATGAGCACTGGGTCAGTATTAGGGTACAGCACAGGTGATGGTAATCATATAGTAAGAGGGAAGAGCAGGAGCAGAGCATTGTGTCCTCCTGGAGAGGTCATGTTGGGAGGTATGACATAGGTATGGGCACTTGGTCAGTATTAGGGTACAGCACAGGTGATGGTAATCATACAGTAAGAGGGAAGAGCAGGAGCAGAGCATTGTGTCCTCCTGGAGAGGGTCATGTTGGGAGGTATGACATAGGTATGAGCACTGGGTCAGTATTAGGGTACAGCACAGGTGATGGTAATCATACAGTAAGAGGGAAGAGCAGGAGCAGAGCATTGTGTCCTCCTGGAGAGGTCATGTTGGGAGGTATGACATAGGTATGGGCACTGGGTCAGTATTAGGGTACAGCACAGGTGATGGTAATCATACAGTAAGAGGGAAGAGCAGGAGCAGAGCATTGTGTCCTCCTGGAGAGGGTCATGTTGGGAGGTATGACATAGGTATGAGCACTGGGTCAGTATTAGGGTACAGCACAGGTGATGGTAATCATACAGTAAGAGGGAAGAGCAGGAGCAGAGCATTGTGTCCTCCTGGAGAGGGTCATGTTGGGAGGTATGACATAGGTATGAGCCTTGGGTCAGTATTAGGGTACAGCACAGGTGATGGTAATCATACAGTAAGAGGGAAGAGCAGGAGCAGAGCATTGTGTCCTCCTGGAGAGGGTCATGTTGGGAAGTATGACATAGGTATGAGCACTGGGTCAGTATTAGGGTACAGCACAGGTGATGGTAATCATACAGTAAGAGGGAAGAGCAGGAGCAGAGCATTGTGTCCTCCTGGAGAGCGTCATGTTGGGAGGTATGACATAGGTATGAGCACTGGGTCAGTGTTAGGGTACAGCACAGGTGAGGGTAATCATACAGTAAGAGGGAAGAGCAGGAGCAGAGCATTGTGTCCTCCTGGAGAGGTCATGTTGGGAGATATGTAGCTGGAGTACCACACATTGCCTTCCCCTGTGATAGTACAGTAGGTGTGGTTTGCCATATTGAAGGATAACGCTACCTAAAATGGAAAAATCAGGTTTCAGTGGAGTTCTTTATTCACCATTATTACTTATTATTTGAGGTCTGTGTTTCCTCCAGTCTGTCATATTCCCCAATATCTGCCGTGGGCTGGCATCCTCATGTTCATGTTGGTTGTATGTTGGTTTTAATCTGGCAAATCCCTCAGTGTCTGCCATGGGCCGGCATCACCTTGGTCTTGTAGGTGGTGTGTTGGTGATAATCTGGAAAGTCCCCCAGTGTCTGTCATGGGCCGGCATCCCCTTGCATTTGTTGGTAGTGTGTTGGCGATGGCTAAACTCTATTCATATGATAAAAGCCCAACTCTGCAACAGTAAGGTGAGACTTTAATGTCTGCCATGATGCAGTAATGCTTCCCTAGCTCTGACCAAGACTTCCCCACAAGCTCTGGGAAGACGTTGGCTGGATCACTCTTTCCCATATATTCTAGTTAGCAGTAATTTATTGATTTATATTAAAAAGAATTTGAAACTTAAAATTCCCATGAGAGTTTACAACTATGTGCTATCAAAATGTAAATTAAATGCAACATAAAACTTATTATAATAAAAATGCATATCAACGATATAAAGCATGAATTGCTTTTTTACTGGTGTATGTTTTATGTTAAGCTGGCCATACACTGCCCCTTAATTGTTCCATTCAGCCAAATAAATGACTAGTTGGAACAATTATCGTTCAGTGTATGAACCTGAAGTACAATCAGCCACAACTTGAAAAAAAGCATGAAAACTGGTCGGGATTGTTCAGTTTGGTGTTCAGCCCTGTCCAATCCAACCGTCATTCAGCCAACTTCAGACAGTGAATGGGGACTGCAGATGCCTCCATACATTGTGTAGTGCATGACGGTGCTCCAACTATCTGGCAGTCACCTTCTCCCCTGTTCCATGCCAGCAGGCCCCCTTCATAACTATGGCAGCTTTCCCCTCAGATCACATTGGTTGGACCCCAATCTCATTTGCATAAAAATAACTTGTTATATAGTATTTCCAAATGCAGGATGCAGTGAGGCTATTACAAATGTATCAGTGTGTAGGGGTTATACATTTTTGCAGAACCTGATCAGGGAACATTTAGGAGAGTTTTTGACAATTAGCCAAATTTATGGTATGACGGATTAGAGTTCAAGGTAGACCTTGGGCCGGATTCCGTTAGCTTCAAAAGCGTATGTACCACGCAAGGAAGAGGGTAGTAGCCTCTGGTTTTTATGTTCTGAGCTATTCAATTGCAATCTTTTCACCCATCTGATATTGCTAAGACAAATGCCACCCCACCTTAGTGAGGGTAACAACAGATTTATCACTTGCCTCTTCATTTTCATCTCTAATGTTTCCTCTCTATCAACCGGCACAGTAGCAAGGTGTATGAGGGGGAACCAACTGAATTGTGCCTTGGCGAGCCCAAGAGTTGATTTCATCCTATTTTCATGTCAATGTTGTTGATGACTTAAACGTCTTAGTAACTTCTGGCAATTGCTGGGCAGAGAAAGTGATAGGTGATTAGTTGATCGTGGATTATTGTAAGGATGATGATGATGATGATGATGACGACGATGATGGAAAAGATAAGTGATACAAGGGGAAAAGTAGAGCAGAAGGGGAGATGGGAGTGATTGTGGGTAAATTGATGTGTAAAAAATAAAGAGAAGAGGATGACTGGAGAAGAGAGGAGTAGTTGAAAGAGAGGTAGGGGAGAAGAAAGGGAAGTTGGGTGGCACAAAGGAAGAGGAGTGAGAAGAGGGGGATAATGTAAGTTACAATGTTTAAAAGAAGGACTAAGGGATGGTAAAGGCATGTGAGATGGGAGAGCGAAAGCTGCGGGATGATGGGAAAGTTGCAAGACTATGGAAGGAGAGATTATGGGAATGCAGAGGCATGATGGAAGGATTGAGATTTTGTTCTGCCTGCTAAGGAAATGTTTTGTGTAGGGTGGAAGGAGGACCATGGAAGGAGAGATGGATAGTGGAAGGAAGAGAATGGGATGAAAGCTGTATGGTGGGTGGGTAGAGTATAATAAAATTACGAGGTGCGGCTCTATGCCCCCATGGAGTTTCTTTATGTCAGTATTTTAAATGAAACTACACTTGATGAAGAACTACAATTATTGTAAACAATTAATACAGTATTGCAATAACCAATATAATCATCAATATACTGGTCTGCCAAGACATATTACGGGCTTGGGTGCTAGAGCTGGGTGCAGTGAAGCACGGTTGTAGCCACACCTTCTTGGACAAAGTTATACTAAGAATATTATGCAGTGAGGGGGCAGCATACCTCCGCCTCCATTCAAAGGCTGGCCCCAGTGCCCCCAGATAACCCCTAGTAGTCAGTACCTGCCGCCACCCTCTCAGCACCTCCTGTCAGTGTAGTAAGATAGACATGTGGAATATCTGATACTGACTTCCAAACCCTGACGAGGAGACCCACAGGTCTAGAATTCTGTAGAACATATTTAATGTTGTGTTGGCATCACTGTTCTTTCTATTTATACCTCAGTCTGGCATCCATATCTCTAGTGAGAGGAGAGTTACTGTAGAGGAGTAAGTGGAGTTAAAGCAGCTGCAGTCTTTAACCTCTTCAGTGCTAAGGATAAGTAGGGCTAGTCCTCAGCCTATTCATCAAAAGTTCTAGGGAGGAGTCACACTCATCATCAGCACTGAAGGAATTCAAAGGGAGAAAAATATACACAATAGCCCTCCCACTGCCAATTTCTGCCATTGGGAGCCAGTGTGGAGGTGGCTTACTTTTCCAGTCATATTAATACTGATAATTCAGTGTGATCACCAGACAATAAACCCCTACATCTGTGGTTCTCAGCCTCAACCCTCAAGTTTTCCCAACACTTCATGTTTTGAGGACTTCTATCTGTGGAAGCAGGTGGGATGATTACTGACCCAGCAAAATAAAATAACCTGTGTATGATTAAAGACATCCACAAGGCATGATCTGTTGGTGGTACTCGGGGACTGGAACTCAGAACCCCTGCCCCACACTACAAATGTCAATAGGAAGTTCTGGGTTAGGGGGAGGATCTCCCAAATCCTGTCTTCAAAAAATCCAGCATCAAACTAAATTGAAAAAGACGAAAAAGGGGTTAATGTACATAAATGGAATTATTTGATGATAATGGTGGTAATTAATAATCGAGACTACAAATGTAATGATAGGCAGTGATGCTCTCTGTATTCTATGGCAATCATTGATGCTCCATGTATTAAATAGCAGTCACTGCAATGGTCTCTGTATAGTATGGTGGTCACTGCAGTGCTCACTGTATAGTATGGTGGTCAATTGCAATGCTCTCTGTATAGTATGGCGGTCACTGCTATGCTCTCTGTATAGTATGGCAGTCACTGCAATGCTCTCTGTATGGTATGGCGGTCACTGCAATGCTCTCTGTATAGTATGGCGGTCACTGCATTGCTCTCTGTATAGTATGGCAATCACTGCAGTGCTCTCTGTATAGTATGATGGTCACTGCAGTGCTCTCAGTATAGTATGGTGGTCACTGCAATGCTCTCCGTATAATATAGCGGTCACTGCAAGGCTCTCTGTATAGTATGGCGGTCACTGCAATGTTCTCTGTATAGTATGGCAATCACTGGAGTGGTCTCTGTATAGTATGGTGGTCACTGCAATGCTCTCTGTATAATATAGCAGTCACTTCAGGGCTCTCTGTATAGTATGGCAGTCACTGCAATGTTCTCTGTATAGTATGGCAGTCACTGCAATATTCTCTGTATAGTATGGTGGTCACTGCAATGCTCTCTGTATAATATAGCAGTCACTTCAGGGCTCTCTGTATAGTATGGCAGTCACTGCAATGTTCTCTGTATAGTATGGTGGTCACTGCAATGCTCTCTGTATAGTATAGCAGTCACTTCAGGGCTCTCTGTATAGTATGACAGTCACTGCAATGTCCTCTGTATGGCAATCACTGTAGTGCTCTCTGTATAGTATGGCAGTCACTGCAATATTCTCTGTATAGTATGGTGGTCACTGCAATGCTCTCTGTATAGTATAGCAGTCACTTCAGGGCTCTCTGTATAGTATGGCAGTCACTGCAATGTTCTCTGTATAGTATGGCAATCACTGCAGTGCTCTCTGTATAGTACGGCAGTCACTGCAATGCTCGCTGTATAGTATGGCCGTCACTGCAGTGCTCTCTGTGTAGTATGGCAATCACAGCAGTGCTCTCTGTATAGTATGATGGTCACTGCAGTGCTCTCAGTATAGTATGATGGTCACTGCAATGCTCTCTGTATAATATAGCGGTCACTGCAAGGCTCTCTGTATAGTATGGCGGTCACTGCAATGTTCTCTGTATAGTATGGCAATCACTGGAGTGGTCTCTGCATAGTATGGTGGTCACTGCAATGCTCTCTGTATAGTATAGCAGTCACTTCAGGGCTCTCTGTATAGTATGGCAGTCACTGCAATGTTCTCTGTATAGTATGGCAATCACTGCAGTGCTCTCTGTATAGTATGGCAGTCACTGCAATATTCTCTGTATAGTATGGTGGTCACTGCAATGCTCTCTGTATAATATAGCAGTCACTTAAGGGCTCTCTGTATAGTATGGCAGTCACTGCAGTGCTCTCTGTATAGTATGGCAATCACTCTCTGTATTGTATGGCAATCACTGGAGTGGTCTCTGTATAGTATGGTGGTCACTGCAATGCTCTCTGTATAGTATAGCAGTCACTTCAGGGCTCTCTGTATAGTATGGCAGTCACTGCAATGTTCTCTGTATAGTATGGCAATCATTGGCATGGTCTCTGTATAGTATGGTGGTCACTGCAATGCTCTCTGTATAGTATAGCAGTCACTTCAGGGCTCTCTGTATAGTATGACAGTCACGGCAATGTTCTCTGTATAGTATGGCAATCACTGCAGTGCTCTCTGAATAGTATGGCAATCACTGCAGTGCTCTCTGTATAGTATGGCAGTCACTGCAATGCTCTCTGTATAGTATGACGGTCACTGCAATATTCTCTGTATAGTATGGTGGTCGCTGCAATGCTCTCTGGTGGGGGATGTAATGTAGTACAAGCAATTATACTTATTTTGAGTCTTAAGACATTAGATCCTGCACTTACAAGTGTAGATAACCCAGAACCACTGAATAAATTCAGCAGGCGCTGGCACCTGATTGTAACTGAACCTAATGTGGGTGTTTTGTCCTCACCCTTCACACATTTCAGTCTGTATAAAGTTGACGTCTATATTCAAGCAAGCCAAGAGTAGCTACTATCTACTGGGGATGGG